>NC_057813.1:435630109-435811980 GCF_018294505.1 Triticum aestivum | reverse complement strand
TGTTCAACCACCCCTCCACGGCCACCCCTCCACCGTCTACTGTTCATCCAGCCCTCCACACCACGGGGTCCTGTTCAACCACCCCTCCACGACCACTCCTCGACCGTCTACTGTTCATCCAGCCCTCCACACCACGGGTTCCTGTTCATCCAGAGGCAACGCCACCGCTCACTGTTCATCCAAACCCCCCGCAACGCTCACTGTTCATCCAATCAATCGGCTTCGGTTAGCAGCAGTAGCGAAGGAATCGCTCCATCGGGTTCAGTTAACAGCCATCGATCGATCCCTCGGGTTCAGTAACGCGTAGCCTGCAGTGCAATCACTCGGGTTCAGTTAGAGCCCAATGCATCGCTCGGGTTCAGTTAGAGCCAACGCCTCGCACACATGCGCGTACCTGTATGAGAGAAACGCGCATCGCTCTCCCACCGTAACCGGCAACTCCCCGAAATTTTCCTCCCCCTCGCTTCTACCATGGTTTTTTCTGTCATGGACGGCCCAAAGAATGTCATGCATCTGCGTCTCCGGCCTGCCCAGGATGAAAAGCCCATTTTCTGTCATGATTTTTTGTCATAGAAGTAGGAGCCCACCACATCTATGATGATATCGGGTTTTGTCACAATTATCGTCATAGAAATGTCATATGTATGACAGAAAAAAATTTCGTTCAGCCCAAAATGTCACGGATGTGTCTTTTTTTTGTAGTGTATAGGGCTAGCCACCACAGTAGGCGGGACGGCTCATCGAGGTTCATCCACACCGCCACAAGAACATCCATCGCGAGGCTGTTCTTCCCTTGTATTGTTCATCATCAGCCCCTGAGGCAATCCACCACACCACACACTGGAGTAGGGTATTACACCACAATGGTGGCCTGAACCAGTATAAACCTCGTGTCTCTTGTGTGTTCATCTTTCTAGCTTAGATTCCTTGCGAGGCTTCGAGACGTGAGTTGGTAGGAGAGAAATCTTCGCGTGCACCCCGGAGTTCGAACCTCAAGGGTCTGCCGGAACCCGTAATCTGACATTTGGCGCACCAGGTAGGAGTGTGCCGGAATCTTGTCTTCCGCCGTCTTGCATTTCATCGTCCGTCGCACCCATGTCTGACGCTCGCCGGGCCCGCGCCGAGCGTCGGGCTGCTCTCGCGGCCCATATCGCCCAGACGGCCCTCGTCGGCGGGCCTCCCTGTTGTTCCCTGTCGCCTGCCACCCATGCCGCCATCGGCCCGGCAGGGAACGAGCAGCAGGCGTCGTTGCTGCATCCCTCGGTGCGGCCGGAAGGCCGCACCGCCACCCCATCGCTGACTCCAGCAGGCAAGTCGTCGCACGCTCGTCGCGCTCCTGCGGACACGCACCCCGTCTTGCTCCTGGCACGTGAGCTCCTGCACTACCGCCCCGTCGACAACCTCTACAACGAGTGGCTCGCTCGCATCACCGAGCTTGTCAGCGCCGTAGGGGGCTCCCCTGCGCTGTCACTCTCGCTGCATCACCCTCCGTCCTGCGTGGGCAACGCAGCTCCGGAGGCGCCTCGACCGCCTCCTCCTCAAGAAGGCGCCCTGGCCCCAAGGCGCGCGGTCCTTGGATGAGACCCACCGCGTCCAGTGCTGGCGCAACAAGAAAAGAGATGCCAAGAGGTCGCTCGCCCTCAAGCAGGTGCTCGCTTGCTCCCTACGCCAGCATGCCATGACCGCGCTCCTAGTCCAACGCGCCAAGACCCCGTGCTTCTCCTAGCGGCAGCACGCGGAGACCTCCAAGATCAAGCCCTTCGTCACCTAAGGCCCCCGGTGGCCACCGCAGGCTGCCGCGCCTTCACCGCTGAGCTGCGCAGCGTGGCCTGGCCGGGTAAGTTCAAGCCGGATTTGCCCCCTGCTACGACGGCACTGCCGACCCCGCGGAGTTCCTCCAGCTCTACGAGCTAGGCATCGAGGCGGCCAACGGAGACGAAAAGGTCATGGCGAACTGGTTTCCCATGGCGCTCAAGGATGGCGCCCGCACCTGGCTCCTGAACCTGCCTCCCAGCATGATCTCCTCTTGGGACGAGATGCACACTCGCTTCATCGCCAACTTCCAAGGTACTCGCGACCGGCCCCCGGCCATGAGTGACTTGCGCCGCATCAAATAGCAATCAGGAGAGACCCTGCAAAAGTACATCCAGCGCTTCAACAACGCTTGCCTCAAGATCCCCAGGGTGACTGAGGAGGCCATCATCTCAGCCTTCTTCGGTGGCGTTCGTGACATCAAGATGAAGGAGGAGCTGGCGATCCATGAGGATCAGTGCATGTCCCTGGAGCTGTTCAATTTGGCGACCAAGTGCGCCAGAGCTAAGGAAGGGCGCCTCTCCCTCCTCGAGCTTCCAGCTGCCAATCCTGAAGAGAAGAAGCCCAAGGCCAAAGACATGAAGCACAAAGGAGCAGTTGTGCTCGCAGCTGAGCCATACACCAAGCATGGAAGAGATCAGCCAGAGTCGTCCAAGGGCAGCCGGTACTGCATGTACCACGACCTCCACACTCACAACACCAATGAATGCCAAGAGCTCAGAGCCGTGCGAGATGGACATATCGGCCGACGCCCCAAGCACAACGATCGGGGCTATGGCCGAGGAGGAGGAAGAGGTGGAGGAAGAGGTGGAGGACGATGGGAGGACCGTGGCCCCCGCCAAGGGTGGCGTGACCAACCTCGCGAGGACTGCTGGTAGGACCAGCCTCGCGAGGGGGGTTGGAGGGATCAGCCTCGTGAGGATCGCCCGCAAGGCAACACCGGCCTCCCTCCTCTGCCACCACCGCCAAGGAGGAATGAAGACCATCATTAGGACGAAGGGGCTAGGGGCTTCCAGGAGCCGCGTGCTATCGCTTGCATCTTGGGCGGAGCTCAAGCCCCGGCCTCTTAGCGCATCTTTAAGCAGTTTGCTCGCGAGGTGAATGCAGTCCTCCCAAAGCCCAAGGCCTCTCGCCCTCTCAGGTGGTCCACCTGTGCCATCATGTTTAGCTCAGCGGACCAGCTCAAGTGTGCAGCAACAGCTGGGTTCCTCCCGATGCTTTGCTCCCCAGTCATCAGCAATGTGCAAGTCACCAGGACCCTTATCGATGGTGGAGCAGGGCTCAACGTTCTGTCTGTCGAGACATTCAACAATCTCCAACTGCCTTAAGATCAGCTTCAGCCGACCAAGCCCTTCTCAGGAGTCACTAATCGTTCTACCACCCCGATAGGGCAGGTCCACCTCCCTGTCACCTTCGGACAGCGCAAGAACTACCGCACTAAGCTCATTGACTTCGACGATGCCCACATTCGCCTGCCGTACAACACCATCCTCGGGTATCCGGCCCTGGCCAAGTTCATGGCCGTGACTCACCAGGGCTACAATGTCCTCAAGATGCCAGGAAGCGGTGGAGTCATCACAGTCCCCTGTGAGGAGAAGGATGCGGTGTGTTCTCTCGAGCGTGCTTTCCAGGCTGCGTCAATCGAAGACCCAAATCACAGGAGAAGCAGCCTTCCCAAGGCAGTCACAAAGAAGAAGAATACATCACCTGGCCTGAGCCCTCAGGAGGTAGGCACCTCCAGTGGCACCGCGTTAGGATCCGCGCCCATTCAAGGGACGCCTCCCTCTGTCGCATAGGAAGGCGCGCCCGGGGCCCTCCTCGGGCAAGGCTCGAGGGCTCTCTCCTGGAGGGCCACTGACTTTGCCAAGGTCATGAGGGAGACGCTCGGGCACCACTTGGAGGCATGCTTCATGGCACCTTTCCCTCAGGAAGGTGCGATGTAAGGGAGGTCCAGCTCTCAGGAGTTCAACACAAGAAGCACTCAGGAGCTGCAGGAGTCAAGAGTCATGCGCGGCAGCCGCCACTTACCCGCCGTAGCCCCCCATCTAGGCGAGGATGGTGGGCTGCGCGTCTGCATCGATGTGCCAGGGCTCAACCGAGCCACGTCTCAGGAGCGCCTTTGGCCTTCACGCGTGGGACGTTGCGAGGGTCCACCTCACAGCTACGTTCGCATGCCTTTCGGCCTTCTGAACGTGGCCACTGCTCATTAGCGCCTGCTGAGGAGCATTCTGGAGGCTCAGGAGGTCAGGTACTATGCGGTCCTGGCGGAGATGGAGATGGTCCTCGAGGAGCCGCTTGGACCCCCAGAGCCTCCCGAGGCTCCGGGTCCTAGGAGTTCGTGAGGATCAGCTTCCATGCCACGCGTCATCCGCTACCTCAACGTCCCCTCATCTCCAATGATATCAGGTGACATCTTTCAAGTTCCGCTTTCAGCTGGGAGCGCCCCCAGGGCTGCATCATTCCCAGGCTGCATGGGTCCTTCCCTGCAGCATTTATCTCTTTTGCTCGTATCTTTAGTTTACCTTGCTGCGGGCGCCCCTCGGGCTGCATTATCCCCAAGCTGCTCGGGCCTAGCCCAGTGGTATGTATCCCTCTCGCATCTATCTCGGTCGTGTACCTCTCACATTTGACCCGCTATGATTATTATCTAATGCCTCCCACAGCCCCCTTTTCTCCTTCATGCTAATCGCTTGCACGTTAAAAGGGGGGCACCTGAGCATCGTGAGTCACGGGCTCTTACTGGCCCTCAAGCCCTCACCTCCTAGCCTTGTCCACGGCATCGTGAACTGGCATACCAGTGACGGCTGAACTCGCTCGAGGGCCGGGACCTGAGCACGTAGAGCGTTGGCATCTAACCAATTTTGCAGGAGCACACTACAAATAAAGGCCCAGAGCTAGGCACAACCCACCTTAAGGTAGGGCCCCGTGAGTCCCGCGCTGGCTCACGGGTTCCCAGATACACCTCGTCAAGCCCTACCGTGCCAGCCACGTGTCCGGGCGGTGTTGTACATGCCCCAGGGGCTCCTCCCGGAGGGGGCCCCCTCCCACGTACCAGTGGAAGCACCATGCTCCGTGCTGGCTGACGACACTGCCGAGGAGCGGCTATGCCCGTACACATACGGAAGCGCTATGCTCCGCGCTGGTGATAAACAACTGAGGGCGGCCCATGGCCGCATCAAACTCAGGGAGCCCAGAGCTCAGTGTCTGGCCCTATCGTAACGCCTCCCCTCGGGAGCGCCACGCGAGGGGGCTGGACACGGGGGCTACATCCGGGCCATGCCCGGGCGCATGCCACCTAGCCAGGTCCCTCGGGCCTAGTTCATCGCGCGCCCCTCCCCGAGCGGAGCCAAGTTATAAAGACCGTTTGAGCGCCAAGGGGGACTCCTGAGCATCGGGACTCAGGAGCCTAACTTGTCAGGTAGCCCCTCACCCCTTAGTTCCATCCTGGTTTCCGGTCGGGGCTAACGAGAGCTGAGGTATGCGCGGGGCCGGGCCCTGCCGATGTAGAACGACAAATCCACTCCTATGCCTCCCTTCCCTATTTGTTGTTCGCACGTCAAGGGGTACTCGTGAGCATCGCGAGTCAGGAGCCTAACTAGTCACGTAGCCCCTCACTCCTTGGCCCCATCCTGGTTTCCGGTTGGGCCTAACGGCGGCTAAGGTATGCGCGGGGCCGGGCCCTGCCGACGTAGAACACAAGCGGATAGGAAGGAAAAATGCTGATTCTAGAGAATTCAAAAGCAAATATTACAGGCCATAGATTGTTTCCACAGCGCCAAACACAAGTTTAAACGCCTCCACGAGGCATGACGCATGTTGCAGGAATTAAAACAGGATAGAAGCCGCGAAGAGATCACTTCTGGGCAGCCCCACCTCCCGGAGACGCGGAGCTAGCAGCATCTTGCCTGGGCCTGGTGCTGAAGATGCGGAACTTCGCCAACAAGGCCTCTACTCGGCCCTTCACGGCCTCAGCTGCAGCGGCGCCAAGCCCGCCGCTCACAGGTTCCAGCAGGGTGTCAAGGCCAACGTTGGGTCGTGAAGGTAGACGTGGCTGAGGACACGCGCCAGCACCGCAAAAGAAAGGACACGTGCCTCGGCCTCGGCTGTGGGACCGAGGCCATCTGCGACATGTTGAAGTGCATGGACCAAAAAGGGAAGCAGCTCGGCGGGACCGTCCTCTGCGCCAGCCAGCGGCTTCTCTAAGCCGCCATCATAGAGCGTCTTCAGTGCGGCGCGAGCTCTCTCCTCCAACTTCGCGAAAGCCACCCGATCCTCAGCCAAGACCTTCTCCTTGCCGTCCAGCTCAATCCTCTCCGCCTTCAGCGCCTGCTCCAGTGTCTCCAACCGGCCATGACGGTCATCAAGCTCCGCACGAGACCATGCATCGACGGCCTTGGGCTGCCCCGTAGGCAGCACCAGTCGAGGATGGATGCTCCCGACGTCCACCATGACCCACTTGTTGCTCCGAAAGTCGTCGATCCTCTTCCCGGGCTTCGATGTGGCGTTGGACTTGGAGTATGCGATGAAACTCGCGCACGTGGTAATATGGGTACCGGAGACTCGGAGGGAGAAGTAATGGCACAACAGGGACACTGAAGGCATCACACCAACGTGAGCCTCGCAATAGTAGGCAAAAATCACCAGGAGAAGAACAGAGTTGGGGTGGAGATGCAGGGCTTGCAAGTTGTATTGGCGAAGAACAGCAAGGAAGAACTCAGAATAAGGAGGCACCAGACCGGTGATGATGGCACTCACAAAGAGCGGGTAGAAGGTGCTCCCATTGCCTTCTGGCTGAGCGGAGCCGACCTTGAGCACAGTCGCCCCTCGTTGCCCTGCGCCACCGTCATCAGGCGCGTGAGGGCGAGATTCTTCTCTGACATATTCGGGGGATCCAGAGCTGGCGAGTACCAGGCCCCCGTCGGGGTCTTGCGAGGCGCCATGGCTCACCGGAAGTGAGAGATTAAGGCAGATCTGGAGGATTTCGGAAGCGCGAAGAAGGAGAGCAAGAAAGGGGATCTGGAGCAAGATGGACGAGAACAAAGCAAGTAAGCCTGGCCCGGGCCAGCCCTTTTGTCAGATTGACGATTGCCGAGGCGTTGTGGGGAAGCGGAGACACCCACGTCCAATCAACCGCCACGCGGCGCCAAGGCCGCAGGCTGTTGGGGCCCACAGCGCTTCACACTTGCCCCTTCGCTTCTTTGCTAAGCCATGTCCGTGCGCGCCTTGGGCCCTGGGGCTACTGTCGGCGTTCTAGGAACGGGGGTCCCCAAACTTGCCTGCCTGCGGCCTACGGCGTGGCTCAAGCAATGGCCCAGCACGGCCCATCTTCATCAACTCAATCTCAAGACCCTCGCGAGGGGCTAAGCCTCGCGGGGTGGACGACAAGAAGCTTTCTCAGGAGTGGCCTCACCAGGCAGGCTCGCGAGGAGGCGGAGAGATCAAGGCAGGGGTACCTCGCGAGGTGCCCGTGACGCAAGCCATGACAATCGAGGCCAGGCGGGCGCCGGCCTGCGCAATGTCCTTGTTTCCTCTTTGGTGCAAAGGGAGCAAGCACATGCCAAGGCATCAGGCAAAGGTTACCGTTTCGGTGCAACAAGACCAAGACCAGCAAAGTGGCAGGATGGAGGTCACCGTGGAGCCCAAGACGGCGTCATCGTTAGTGTCTTTGGCAGTCCAAGACCAACTTTAGTCAGGATAAGTGTACTAGATGTTCCCCTTCAAAATGGCCAATTGTTGGCGCCCTTCCCGCTCAATATTTGGGAAGAGTACCAGGGCCCCTCTATATATAGGGCTAGCCACCACAGTAGGCGGGATGGCTCATTGAGGTTCATCCACACTGCCACAAGAACATCCCTCGCGAGGCTGATCTTCCCTTGTATTGTTCAACATCAGCCCCTGAGGCAATCAACCACACCACACACTAGAGTAGGGTATTACACCACAATGGTGGCCTGAACCAGTATAAACCTCGTGTCTCTTGTGTGTTCATCTTTCTAGCTTAGATTCCTTGCGAGGCTTCCAGACGTGAGTTGGTAGGAGAGAGATCTTCGCGCGCACCCCAGAGTTCAAACCTCAAGGGTCTGCCGGAACCCGTAATCTGACAGCAGTACCACCTTTAAAGGAGTAATACCAGGCATAGAGGCCCTCTGCACGGGCTCTCTAGTACTAGAGGTTGTATTCGATTCTCCTGACAACTTCTGAAGCGAATAATTAATCTTCGACATCGCTCCATTCCGAAGCGGCTATCACGCACTACTCTGAAGAATGGCTGAGGGAGTCCTGGAATAGGGGGTATTCGGACAGCCGGACTATATACTTTGGCCGGACAGTTGAACTATGAAGATACAAGATTGAAGACTTTGCCCCGTGTCCGGATGGGACTCTCCTTTGTGTGGAAGGCAAGCTTGGTGATTCGGATGTTAGATCTCTTTCTCTGTAACCGACTTTGTGTAACCCTAGCCCCCTCCGTTGTCTATATAAACCGGAGGGTTTAGTCCGTAGGACAACGACAATCATAATCATTGTCTAGCTTCTAGGGTTTAGCCTCTACGATCTCGTGGTAGATCAACTCTTGTAATACTCATATCATCAAGATCAATCAAGAATAAGTAGGTTATTACCTCCATCGAGAGGGCCCGAACCTGGGTAATCATCGTGTCCCCAGCCTCCTGTTACCATTAGCCTTAGATGCACAGTTTGGGACCCCCTACCTGAGATCCGCCGATTTTGACACCGACATTAGTGCTTTCATTGAGAGTTCCACTGTGTCGTCGCGTTGATGGCTTGATGGCTCGTCTCGTCTCGTTGTCAAGGACAACATCACCTCTGGGGGAGCCCTGGCTCTAGGACAAACTCTTCGACTAGGTGGCTTCGTCATGACCGCCCGATCGGCTGTCGCGCCGACGATGACTTCTCGGGTTATCAAAAATAGCCTCCACGTCAATTCGGAACTCATCCAGATGGATCCAATGGAGCTCTCCTCCCTTAAGGAGCTCTTGGATCGCATCGCCGCTCTAGGAGTCACTATGTACTATGATCGGATTGGGCTTAAACCCGACCAAAGGGAGATTAACTCTCCGCCAGTCACCCATGAGATAGCGGTAGTGGAAGAGCAACACATGGATTATGCCTCTATTTTGAGGACGAACTATGTCCGGATTTCCGAGCTGGATACCCGTTCGTGGGAGGACATGTCAAAACCAGCGGATCTCGGGTAGGGGGTCCCGAACAGTGCGTCTAAGGCTAATGGTAACAGGAGACTGGGGACACAATGTTTACCCAGGTTTGGGCCCTCTCGATGGAGGTAATACCCTACTTCCTGCTTGATTGATCTTGATGATATGAGTATTACAAGAGTTGATCTACCACGAGATCGTAGAGGCTAAACCATAGGAGCTAGCCTATGATTATGATTGTCTTGTCCTATGGACTAAAACCCTCCGGTTTATATAGACACCAGAGGGGGGCTAGGAGTTACACAGAGTCGGTTACAAAGAAGGGGATCTATCATCCGGATCGCGGAGCTTGCCTTCCACGCAAAGGAGAGTCCCATTTGGACACGGGACGAAATCTTCAATATTGTATCTTCATAGTCCAATTGTCCGGCCAAAGTATATAGTCCGGCTGTCTGGAGACACCCTTATCCAGGACTCCCCCGGTAGCCCCCGAACCAGGCTTCAATGACGATGAGTCCGGTGCGCAGATTGTCTTCGGCATTGCAAGGCGGGTTCTTCTCCGAATCCGGTGTACCCGTCATAGCGAACAGTGTCCGGCCTCCCATCAATGTTGTACTCCTCGGCTTCTGTGTTTCAATAATGGCCATCTCCACGTGTCGAGCGAAGACGAGGGGCCAGGTCATTTTTACATTTGCTACCCTAATCCCGTAAGCGAGCCGTCTATTTGAAGAGACGGGGATCCTTAGATCCAAATCACACCATCTCCCCTCGAGCAAGCATTCCATAGAGCGCGTCCGAAAGAGACCATCCCATCATGACCGGTCGCCGCAGATCTTCCTCTCGTTCCCCTAGCTCGAAACGAAGGGATTGGGAAAAGTGTTTCGTCCCTCACAGCTGCCTAATAGAGCTGCAGACCCAAGGGTTCCTTCCGCCCGCATACATGGTCCCTGTCTGATCCGGACTAGCCACCTATAATGGTTGGGAGCAAGGGGAGCGGGTATGCCTTATCCCATATCTGCTAAGGGGAGTCGGGTTTCGAATCCACCAATTCCTCTGCGGGCTCCTGGAGTTCTATGGCCTCCAGCTGCATAACTTTAACCCCGCTTCCATACTGCACATTGCGGGTTATGTTGCCCTCTGCAAGCTGTTCCTAGGCTGCGAAGCTCATTTTGAGCTATGGATGAGGTTATTTTGCCTCGTCCCCCGCAACCAGGAGGGATCCATATATCAAGTGGGCGGAGCCAAAATAAGGCGCATCGCCCACACTGGATATCTGTCCGGTATTCCAAAGAAGGCGCCCAAAGACTGGCCTTCGGAGTGGTTTTATGTTGATGACGTTCCCCTACCGAACCCAGTCCGGACAGGCCTTCCTGAGTTTAGCAATACTCCGCTAAAGAAATGCCAAAGCTGGCACCCTCAGAGCCCCCAGGAGGAAGACAACAGTGAAGTCCTTTATCTAATGAGCAGGATAAAAACGCTGGCCAAATCAGGACTGACTATAATCGAAGTTATGTCAATATGCATAATACGGGGAGTGTAGCCACTTAAATATAGGGGGAAACCCATGTGGCACTTCAATGGAGAAGCTGATGCCTCCCGCTGCGGTCTCAAAGGTCCGGACTCCGCCACGTCTCTGGCAAGAATATTGTCCGATTTGTATAAAGGAGAAGAAGAGGAGTTCCTCTGCATTAAACCGCGGGATGGATTTTCCATGTACAACCCCCGGAGCTGGGTAAGCTATCATCCTTTACTCGACCTGTCCATTCTTACCTCCTTTGTCACAATATTTTACCTTGTTGTTTCAAAGCAGGAACTAAGGAAGGCCGTGAAAGAATTCAATAGCCCCTCTCCGCAGCCAGAGGATCCCGGCCGGGCTCTCGACCCAGGACTTGAAGAAGATCCAGACATTTCCGTGGAGTTTATCAACGGGACTTTCTACCAGGCAAGCAGTGGCGGCTCTTTAGTGGCCGTCATCGCGGATTATCCCGGACTGCTTCCTGTGTCGCATGTAAGCAAAGTCGGGGTCCCAACTTTCCAAAAAGGATTCCTTTGTTATGCCATACCTTATGCACACATGTCACATTTTATAGAGACGGCCATCAGGACGCCGCATGCAACCCGTGGGGCTCCTCAGCAAGGGGCGCCTAGACAAGGTAGGTTTAAAAGGAAGGCAGTTAGGATTGAGACGCAGGCGTAGAGGTATTCATTAAACTTTCCTCGTGGTTATTTTGTCTTTTGTCGAGGCGTGACAGCTTTAATTATGTCCTGGCAGAAAGAGCAATGGCCGAACTATATTCGGGGACCCTACCTGCCATGCCTCTAGCAGCCGAATTCCTGAACCGGATTTGTGGGCGGAGGTTGATGTGGGGACGGCACCGAACTATCCTCTTTCGAAGGATACGGATAGACTTTCCACCACAAATTCTGAAGTGGAGAGTGCCATGAATCACCGGCACCGACGGGCCATACTCCGTGGGGGTATTTTTTCTGAGGAGGCATTCAATGCCTTCAACTCCGGAGACGCATATATCCGTGCTGCTCAAGATAGACTAGCCAGAACAATGGACCAGTATGTGAAGGATATACGGGTAAGAAAATTTAATAAGTATGTGTAGTAGTAGCCCCTGAGACTTGAAACAGTTGGCACAACTGATTTAAGGATCATTGTATGCATAGGTTCTTGTAGAGAAGAATACCCATTTGTCTCAAGAGCTGTGTCAGCGTTCTGGGAACGGGGGTCCCCAGACTTGCCAGCCTGCGGCCTGCGGCTTGGCTCAAGGGAGGCCCAGCGCAGCCCATCTTCATCAACACAAACTCAAGACCCTCACGAGGGGCCAAGCCTCGCGGGGCGGACGACAAGGAGCCTCCTCAGGCACGGCCTCATCAGGTGGGCTCACGAGGAGGCGGAGAGTTCAAGGCGGGGTACCTCGCGAGGTGCTCATGACGCGAGCCATGACGACCAAGGGCACCAGTCGGGCGCCAGCCCGCGCAGTGTCCTCCTTTCATGCTTGGTGCAAAGGGAGCAAGCGCAGGCGAGAGCATCAAGCAAAGGCATCCATTTTGGTGCAACAAGACCAAGACCAGCCCAACGACAGGGAAGAAGTCATTGTGGAGCCCAAGCAGGCGTCACCACCAGAGCCTTTGACAGGCGAGGACCAACTTTAGTCAGGATAAGTGTACCCGTTGTTCCCCTTCAAAATGGCCAATTGTTGGCGCCCTTCCCTCTCAATATTTGGGAAGAGGCCCAGGGCCTTTGCCTATAAATAGGACCAGCCACCCCCAGGGTAGAGGCATCGAGTATCCAAGAGCCTGAACCAAGTAGCACCAGCCAAGAACAGACCCTCGCGAGACTGTTATTCCTTGTATGGTTATTCATCAGCCCAAGAGGCAATCCACCACACCACACACTGGAGTAGGGTATTACACCACAATGGTGGCCTGAACCAGTATAAATCTTGTGTCTCTTGTGCTGTTCTGTTTGGTAGTTTAGATCCTAGCGATTTGGTGAGGAGTGAGCCGGTAGAGGGTTGAATCTCCACGCGCACCCCAGTGTTCGAATCTCAAGGGTCCGCCGGAACCCGAAATCCGACATTTGGCGCGCCAGGTAGGGGTGCGCCGGAGTTTGCCTTCCGTCGTCTTGTTCTTCTCCGACTGTCGCGTCCATGTCTGACGCTCGTCGGGCTCGCGCCGAGCACCGAGGCGCCCCCGCTTCCCACGTCGCCCGGATGACTCCCTTCGGCGGGCGCCCTCGTCGTTCCCTATCGCCTGCCGTCAACGCCGCCATCGGGTCGGCGGGGAACGGGCAGCAAGCATCATCCCAGCATTTCCCCGTGGCCTCTTGGGAAGAGCTACGCGACCTCTTCCTCACCCACCCCGTCGCGCCGGCTCCCTTGGTCATCGCGGCCCTCCTGGGCGGCTCGCAGGCGCCGCCCTCCAGCCACCACGTCAATCTATTCGTCCGTCGGGTCGGCACCGCCTCCACGTGGCAGGGGGCTCCCCGGGGCCGGCCGGAGCCATCGGCTAAGCTGACCTTCAGCTCCGAGGACCACCCCACCAACTCGGCCTGCTCGGGCGCGCTCCCCATGCTCTGCATGCCCACCATCTTCCAGGTGGCCGTCAACAGGACCCTTGTCGTCGGTGGCGAGGGCCTCAACGTGCTGTCAGTTGAGGCCTTCAACCTCCTCTGCATACCCCGGGAGCGGCTGCAACCCAGCCGGCCTTTCTCGGGCATCGGAGGCGGGTCGTCCAGCTCCTTGGGGCAGATCTGACTCCCGGTAACTTCCGGAACCTACGACAAGTTCCGCACGGAGCTGGTCGATTTCGACATCGCCCCCATCGGCCTCCCTTAAAATGCCATCCTCGGCTATCCAGAATTGGCTAAATTCATGGCCGCGACTCACCCGGCGTACAACCTCATGAAGATGCCCGGGAGCAAGGGAGTCCTCACCGTGCCCGGGGACACCGAGGGTGCGTTGCGGGTGCTCAAGCTCGCCCTCAAGACGGCAGCGGCGGCGCGGCCCACCGACGCAGAAACCCCCAAGCCCAAGGGGGCTGCGCCGACCAAGAAGAAGCAGTTGTTCACCCAAGACAAGGCAGAAACCAAGCAGGTACCTGTCGACGAGGACGGGTCCACTAACGCCACTTTCACCATAGGCGCCAACCTCGAGCTCGAGCAGGAGGAAGCCTTGGTCAAGTTCCTGCGTGCAAACAAGAAGGTGTT
Organism: Triticum aestivum; assembly: GCF_018294505.1. Classification (NCBI taxonomy): domain Eukaryota; kingdom Viridiplantae; phylum Streptophyta; class Magnoliopsida; order Poales; family Poaceae; genus Triticum; species Triticum aestivum. The sequence continues at coordinate 435,798,273 of NC_057813.1, read as the reverse complement.
CGCCTGGGAGCCTAATCAGTTGGCAGGGATCCCACGGGGCGTAATCAAGCACCACCTCAACGTGTGTCCCAACGTGCGCCCCGTGAAGCAGAAGGCGAGGAGGCAGTCCACTGAAAAGCAGGCCTTGATCGTCCAGGAGACCCGCAATCTAGAAGCCGCGGGGGTTATTCGCGAGGTCCGATACCCGGATTGGCTAGCCAAACCCGTAGTGGTGCCAAAGAAGGGAGGGAAGGAACGCATGTGTGTCGACTTCACCAATCTCAACAAAGCATGCCCGCAAGATCCGTTCCCGCTCCCTCGCATCGATCAGATCGTCGATTCCACCGCTGAGTGTGACATGTTATGCTTCTTGGATGCCTTCTCCGGGTATCACTAGATCAAGATGGCAGTGGAAGATGTGGAGAAGACGGCCTTCCTGACCCCGTGTGGGGTGTACTGCTATACATGCATGCCGTTCGGACTGCACAACGCGGGCGCAACCTTTCAGCGGCTCATGCACATCACCTTGGGCCCGCAGCTCGGGAAGAATGTGGAGGCTTACGTCGACGACATCGTAGTGAAGTCCCGCGAGGCCAAGACCCTGATACAAGACCTGGACGAAACATTCGCAAGCCTCAACGCAGTGAGCCTGCGGCTCAACCCGAAGAAGTGCGTGTTTGGGGTCCCCTCGGGCAAGCTCTTGGGCTTCCTCATGTCCCACCGAGTCATCGAGGCGAACCCAGAAAAGGTCAAGGCAGTCGAGGACATGGGCCCACCAAACACCCTCAGAGAAATGCAGAAGCTTACGGGGCACGTGACTGCGCTGGGGCGCTTCATCTCCAGGCTAGGAGAGCGAGCGCTGCCTTTCTTTCAGCTGATGAAGAAGAAAGGGCCCTTTGAGTGGACTAAAGAGGCCGACAAAGCGTTCCAAGATCTCAAGAGATACTTGACCAGCCATCCCGTGATGGTGGCCCCACGCCCTCAGGAGCCCTTAGTACTCTATCTCGCCGCCACTCCTTACTCCGCCAGCGTGGCTCTGGTGGCAGTTAGGGAGGAACATCGCACCAAAGCCACGGCTGCTGCATGTATCAAGGCAAAGCGGGACCAGAAAGGGCTCGCAGAGGTTGCAACCACGGCTGAGGAGGATCGGCCGCCGCAGGAAAGCGCACCGGAGGCGGAGGAAGCTCTTCCCCCAGGCAACCAACCTCCGGAGGCCCCATCGCCTCAGCAGGCGCCACAGCCTCCGGAGGGCACCACCAGCGCCGACGCTCCAAGCCTCGTCGAACACCCGGAATAATTCGTTAGCACGATGTTGCGGGATGCGAGGGCACGGTACCCCATGCCGCAGAAGCTCCTCCTCGCGCTGCTGGTGGCCTCATGCAAGCTGCGGCACTACTTCCAGGGTCACCCGATCAAGGTTGTCTCGGCATACCCCTTGGAAAGGGTGCTTAGGAGCCCTAACTCGGCCGGAAGGGTCGCTGAGTGGAACATTGAACTGCAAGTGTTTCAGCTTGAATTCAGTACGACCAGGGTCATCAAGGGTGCTGCGCTAGCAGATTTCGTGGCTGAATGGACGGAGGCACCGGACCTCAAAGCCGACGAAGACCGATCACTCTCCCCAGGAAGCGAGGCGCCAGAAGGCTGGGTCATGTACTTCGACGGAGCGTTCTCCAGGCATGGCGCTGGGGCTGGGGCGGTGCTCATATCTCCCACTCAGGACAAGCTGTACTATGTCGTGCAGCTCTGCTTCCAGCAGGGCAAAAAGGTCTCCAACAATATAGCGGAGTACGAGGGACTGATAGCGGGCCTGAAGGCCGCCGCTGCCCTGGGGGTGAAGCGCCTTACTATCAAGGGCGATTCGCAGCTCCTTGTCAATTTCTCCAACAAGGTATATGAGCCAAGGGATGAGCACATGGAGGCCTACCTTGTGGAGCTCCGCAGGATGGAGAAGCGGTTCTGGGGGCTGGAGCTACAGCATGTGCCCCGCGGCACTAATCAAGAGGCAGATGACATCGCCAAACGAGCCTCCAGGCGGTTGCCCCAAGAGCCGGGCATCTTTGAGGAACGGCTCTTCAAGCCCTCGGCCCTGCCGCTATTGTCGAGCACAGCACAGCCTCGGGTGGAGGTTCCTCAGCCGCCTGCCTCGGGAGCCCCAGCCTGTGGCCCGGCCTCAGGAGCACGCCTGCTCCTGACAATGGAGCCTCAGGAGGGGTGCTGGATCACAGAGCTCCGGAGCCACTTAACGCAAGGGACCTTGCCGGAGAAGGAGGAGGAAGCAGAGCGTGTGGCGCGGCAAGCCACAGCGTACTGCATCATGGATGGAGAGCTCTGTCAAAAATGACCAAATGATGTGTCCCTGCGTTGCATCACCAGGGAGCAAGGGAAAGAACTGCTGGCAGATATACACGGTGGAGACTGTGGGCATCATTCGTCGTCACGGACCCTCGTCGGCAAGGCGTTCCGCAGTGGTTTCCATTGGCCTACTGCGCTCAATGACGCTGTCGAACTTGTGAAGGGTTGCGAGGCCTGCCAATTTCATGCCAAGCAGATCCATCAGCCGGCAGGAGGTCTGCAAACCATACCCCTCACGTGGCCATTCGCGGTCTGGGGGCTGGATATCCTGGGCCCTTTCCCTCGGGCGCCAGGGGGCTATCGCTACCTCTACGTCGCCGTGGACAAGTTCACCAAGTGGGCCGAAGTCGAGGCCGCCCGCACCATCCCTGCTGGATCTGCAATCAAGTTCATCAAGGGCATCATGAGCCGGTTCAGGGTGCCGAACCGCATCATCAATGACAAGGTTCGCAGTTCAACAGTAACCTTTTCAAAACATACTGTGCTAACCTTGGAACGGAGATATGCTACGCTTCGGTGGCGCACCCCCGAAGCAACGGCCAGGCCGACCGGGCCAACGCAGAAGTCCTGAGGGGCCTCAAGACCAGGACGTTCAAGAAGAAACTGGAGGCCTGCGGCAGAGGTTGGTATGACGAGCTTCAGTCCGTGTTGTGGTCCATCCGCACAACCGCGACCAAGCCGACTGGAGAGACCCCCTACTTCTTGGTCTACGGAGCCGAAGCGGTCCTCCCTCACGAGGTCAGGCGTCGATCCGCGCAGGCCCTGGCACCATGCAGGGGACGGACCTCGTGCTGGGAGAGGAGCGTCATCGAGAAGCTGTGCTGCGAGCGGCAAGATACCAGCAGGCACTCCGGCGGTACCACTGCCGCAACATCCGCCCCAGAACTCTCGAGGTAGGGGACCTCGTGCTCCGGCGGGTCCTCTCCAGGGAGGGACTGCATAACCTCTCTCCTATGTGAAAGGGCCCGTTCAAGGTTGTTCATGTTTCCAGGCCCGGCTCCGTGCACTTGGAGACTCAGGAGGGTGTACCTGTACAGAATGCGTGGAACATCCAGCACCTCCGGAGGTTCCACCCCTAAAAAGGCCCAGAGCCTGTGAAGAAGGCGAATGCCTGTGAAGCTCATCTTTTTGGAAAGGCCCAGAGCCTGTGAAGAAGGCGAATGTCTGAGAAGCTCATCTTTTTGGAAAAGGCCCAGAGCCTGTGAAGAAGGCGAATGCCTGTGAAGCTCATCTTTTTGGAAAAGGCCCAGAGCCTATGAAGAAGGCAAACGCCTGTGAAGCTATCGCGTTTTGGAAAAGGCCTAGAGCCTGTGAACAAGGCAAACGCCTGTGAAGCTATCACATTTTGGAGAAGGCCCGGAGCCTGTGAAGAGGGCCAACGCCCGTGAAGCTCGCTTCCCTAAAGAAAGGCCCGGAGCCTGTGAAAAGGGCCAACACCCGTGAAGCTCGCTTCCCCAAAGAAAGGCCCGGAGCCTGTGAAGAAGGCCAACGCCTGTGAAGCTCACCGCCCGTGACACTCTCACGTAATAATGAGTTGGGGCTGTACACGCCCCAGAGTCTCAGGGGTGCCGGCCTCAGGCCCTGGGGATCCCTCCCACGCCCAGTGGTAGCACTTAGCTCTGCGCTGGTGAGAAGACATCAAAGACTAGACTAGGTGCCGGACACGGCTTTTTCATTTTCTTTCTGCAGTTGGCTAGTTCATTCTCATTTGGAGTTTTATCGAAACTATTGCCGCCTTTTGACTTATGGTTCTTCGACTTTTTTGCTCTCGATTTCTGTTGCGCGGGGGCTCGCGACGTGGAAGCCCCGGGGGACCCTCGCGAGTGTTCCTGCCCCTATCGCTCAAGTTTTCACGGCCCGGGTCCACTACTGGAGTGCCCCTCCAGACCATGCCTCACGGGCACCACGACACGAATACAGGGCCTGGGTCGGTCGTCCCCATGGCTGAGACTAGAGGTTACTTGCGAATGGGCATGCAGCAAAAAGGAACAATACCGGAATAACAGAAACAGTACGATGGTTGGCGACGTTAACCCAAATATACCCCCAAGGGGCCACACGTTGCTGTCTTTTTGCGCAGGAGAAAAGAAAGGAAAGAACAAAAGCAGGCGAAGCTCGTCCCGCGCCGGCCCTCATAGAAGACTCGGGCCGCCTCCGGAGCTCAGGAGGACTCCCTCTCGTGCTGCACCGGGGCGCGACGGCGAGCAGACCCGCTGCCAACCCCAGGCAGGTGCGACGGTGTGGAGGCTGACCGCGGCCGCTGCTAGAAGGGTCGCTACCCGAAGAAAAGCTGGTGAAGCTTGAGGAGTCACGAGCGCCGCCAACCAACCGCGCGCTGTGCTCTCCGTCCTCGCCGGGGCTGAGTCCCCGGACGCGGTCGTCGTCTTCAGGGCAGCACCCCGCACGGCGACCATCTTCCCCAAACACCCTCACGTAAAGGGTGGTGTCGCCGTCGAACTTGAAATGCAGGGAGCACTGGCGGTGGAGACCACGCGCGCGAGCAAACATCTGCCAGCCGCGGGTCAGGGCCAGGCTCCCGGCAGCGGAGACCTCCAGCGAAGCCCATGAGGCCCGGCTGAAGCAGCCATCTGCCTGGAGCCAGAGGCCACCTAAGGCGCCAGTTGGGAGCTCACCCAAGAGGAAGTGAGGGAGCTGAAGCCGGGCGCCGGTTGGCTCCACCGCCCACACAATGAACTCCGGCAGCACCTCGGCAGTATGGAGGCACGGCCTCGGGGGTCGCACGGCCGGAACACGCCCGCCGACCATGGCCAGCCGCTCATCACCGCGCAGAGAGCCACCTCCGTGACCATGGGGGGCTGCCATGGAGGCCACAGGATGTTTGCGAGGGCGACCTCGACCGCGCTTGGGCGGGGGAGAGGAAGACTCGACCTGGCGAGCCTTCCCTTTTTCTGCGGCCGAGAATTTCCTTGGTGGAGCCATGAAGAAGAAGGAGAAGCAAGAGGGGATAGGCTGGAAGGGCGCGCGCCGTTCCATACTTATAGCCGGCGAAGGCCAATCATCGACCTCCACGATCGCAGGTAATCATGACCCGCTCTGCATGCAGGGACTTGTCGAATCCGTGCGGTTATCAAGGCATCATGGGGAAGCGGAGGCGCCCACGTCCAGTCAACCGCCACGCGGCGCCCAAGGCCGCAGGCTGTTAGGGCCCGTGATGCTTCGCACTTGCCCTTTCGCCTCTCTGCTCGGCCAAGTCCGGGAGCGCCATGGGCCCGGGGGCTACTGTCGGCATTCTGGGAACGGGGGTCCCCAGACTTGCCTGCCTGCGGCCTGCGGCATGCCTCAAGGGAGGCCCAGCGCAGCCCATCTTCATCAACACAAACTCAAGACCCTCGCGAGGGGCCAAGCCTCGCGGGGCGGACGACATGGAGCCTCCTCAGGCACGGCCTCATCAGGTGGGCTCGCGAGGAGGCGGAGAGTTCAAGGCGGGGTACCTCGCGAGGTGCTCATGACGCGAGGCATGACGACCAAGGGCGCCAGTCGGGCGCCAGCCCGCGCAGTGTCCTCCTTTCGTCTTTGGTGCAAAGGGAGCAAGCGCAGGCGAGAGCATCAAGCAAAGGCATCCATTTCGGTGCAACAAGACCAAGACCAGCCCAACGACAGGGAAGAAGTCATTGTGGAGCCCAAGCAGGCGTCACCACCAGAGCCTTTGACAGGCGAGGACCAACTTTAGTCAGGATAAGTGTACCCGCTGTTCCCCTTCAAAATGGCTAATTGTTGGTGCCCTTCCCGCTCAATATTTGGGAAGAGGCCCAGGGTCTTTGCCTATAAATAGGACCAGCCACCCCCAGGGTAGAGGCATCGAGTATCCAAGAGCCTGAACCAAGTAGCACCAGCCAAGAACAGACCCTCGCGAGGCTGCTCTTCCTTGTATGGTTCTTCATCAGCCCAAGAGGCAATCCACCACACCACACACTGGAGTAGGGTATTACACCACAATGGTGGCCTGAACCAGTATAAATCTTGTGTCTCTTGTGCTGTTCTGTTTGGTAGTTTAGATCCTAGGGATTCGGCGAGGAGCGAGCTGGTAGAGGGTTGAATCTCCGCGCGCACCCCAGTGTTCGAACCTCAAGGGTCCGCCGGAACCCGAAATCCGACAAGCTAGAGGAATGTAAGGCCCAACTGAAGGCCAATGTTGCCGAACAAGAGGAATAAAAAAATGCCTTTGCTGGTAATATTTGCCTTCTACCAGTTGTTTGTTCGGCATGGTTTATAAATCTAACTAAAGATTCTGCAGACAATCCCGGAGAGAATCCGAAGACTGCGGGGGACAGCGAGTCGCATCTGCGAAGTCAGCTGAAGGCGGGCGAGCGTGTGCTGACGCAGGCTATTCAAGAGAAAAATAATCTCCAAGATGCCAATATCAGACTGAGCATCGAATTGAAAGATATTCGGGCTCAACATGCGGACTCCGTGAAGGCCAACAGGAGGCTTCGATGCAGCATTTATAGTAAGTGCTTTTTAAAAAACTGTAGCACAGTTCGGCGAGGAAGCGTGTTGACAGAGTTATGTCTGTAGGTATGCTGACGGGCCGTCCTGAAGAGGAGATGCCCGAATCCATAGGCGATATGCTGCAAGAGCTTTCACAACTGCACGAACGAGCTCTGCAAGTGATGCAAGGTATTGCCCAGGCCTTGTGGCCATCCGCTTCCCTGCCAGGAGGCATGAGCGAGCTTGTGGAGATGCTGAAAGGAGCATGGCGGCGCTTCCGATTATGGAAGATATCAGCTTGTCGGCAAGGTGCAAGGGAAGCTTGGGCCATGGTGAAGACGCAAAACGCCAAGGCTGGCCCGAACCATATGGCCGAAGTCGGACCTGTGGGGTTAGATGGGCAAGAGATACTCGTTAGTCTGGTATATGACCAAGTAGCGTTAGCTACAAAGTACTCCCAATAGGATTGTAGACTAGACAGCCTGTTGGATGGTATAGAGGAAGAATCTAGTCAGTCCAAGTGACTATGTAATTAAATGGACATGTGTAGTCCCTAGCCGGATTGAAAATCATTTGTCATGGCGGACCCTTTCGCTTCAGCCCCTAGACACGACAGTCCGGGGTGTATCCGAATACCCTCGTAGTTATGAAAAAACGGGGTATGCATGGAAACAAGGTGTAGGGGTCATAAGTGCGTGAACAGACAAGTACCCAACTAGTTATGTTATATTACATGGATAGTAAGAAACATCTTCCAGCGAGAATAGTTCTGTTAGGGGTTCCTTTCACTGGGTGCGCATGCATCGATGTGCATGTCTAAACTGCGAACATAAGCGTAGGAAACAAAACATCTGGGGATTTACGTTGTAATGAATGAGAACATCTTTTTTTCACCGACCGAATAATCCCTTAAGAATGCTAGCTTTCGGCTTCACCCAGTCTGAGGTACACATCCGGCTCAACCGGCAGTAACAATCGCAGAGGTGCTCCCCTTATGCCCTAGCCGAATTAACGGGAACGTAGGGCATAAACACAAGAGCCAGGCAACCTAGCATGGCCAAAACTTAAGTCATATCAATGCATTTAATGGTGAAGAAAAGGCACATATGGAAAGAAAAATGCATATGTGGCTGGCTGGAAGCCATTAAGGTAGTTATATTTAGCATCCGAATAGGAAGCCCCCAGGTATAGTGTGCACGCATAGTGCGGCCGGAGCGATCAGGGCATCTGTACAGTTTTTAAGGCTGTATGCTAAAAGGGAAAAGATGGCGAGAAAGGAAGAAAGAGAGCATAATTGAAGAAGTGGGGGTAAGGAGACGAACGTTGAGTTCGGCACTAGGCGTAGAATCTTTTGAGTCTGGCCGCGTTCCATGGGTTCGGCTCAAGTCTGTTATCAGATGCACTTCGCAGACGGTACGCTCCTCCGGTGAGAACTTTATCAATGATGAAGGGACCCTCCCACTTGGGTTTGATCTTTTCCTTCTTCTCGGGGAGGCGTAGAACTAGTTCGCCAATGTTATAAGTTTTGGAACGTACTTCTCTGCTTTGATACCTTCGAGCCTATTGTTGATAGAATGCAGAACGCGCTGTTGCGACATCAAGCTCCTCCTCCAAAGCATCTAAGTTGTCCTTTCGATCTAGCTCGGCTTCCTTCTCTTTGTACATGTGCACACGAGGTGAGTCATGGATTATGTCGCAGGGTAGCACTGCTTCTGCGCCGTACACCATAAAAAATGGTGTGTTTTCGGTGGTACGATTCTGCGTGGTCCGCAGCCCCCAGAGTACGGAGTAAAGCTCCTCGACCCAATGTGTGTCTGACTCCTTCAAGGATCGCACTAGTCTGGGTTTGATGCCTCTCATGACGAGACCATTTGCACGTTCGACTTGACCGTTTGTTTGGGGGTGATAGATAGAGGCGTAGTCGAGCTTGGTGCCCATTTTGCCGCACCAAGTTTTCACCTCATCAGCTGTGAAGTTCGAGCCATTGTCAGTGATGATGCTGTGGGGGACATCGTAGTGGTGTACAACTCCTGATATGAAGTCTACCACTGGTTCGGATTCGACCGTTTTAACTGTCTTGGCCTCTATCCATTTGGTGAACTTGTCCACCATGACCAATAAGTATTTTTTTGATGGCTTCCCCCTTTAAGGGGTCCTAACATATCCAGCCCCCAGACCGCGAAGGGCCAATTTATGGGGATTGTTTGGAGAGCGGTAGGGGGCAAATGGCTCTGATTGGCAAATAGTTGGCAACCAACGCAGTGTTAGACAAGGTACTGTGCATCTGCCCGGGCTGTTGGCCAGTAAAAACCTGTCCGAAAGGCTTTGCTTACAAGTGCCCGGGCTGCCGCATGGTGCCCGCCGAGTCCGGAATGGATTTCGGCTAGGAGCTGCCGCCCTTCCTCTTCGGAGATGCATTGTTGGAGCACTCTAGTGGTGCTCTTCTTATTGAGCTCTCCTTCATGGACTATGTAGGCCTTACAACGTCGCACAATGCAACGTGCCTCGTTTTGGTCTTCAGGGAGCTCTTGCCTATTTAGCTAGGCCAAGAAGGGCTCGGTCCACGGGGCGACGACAACCATGATTTCATGGGCCGAAGGTGTTATTTTAGTGGCAGAGCCTCCGATTACGTCGGATGGTTCGAAATCTGGGGTTTTGTTCGGAGCCGGACTAATATTGCCGGACTCCCCTTCCCATACCATGGACGGCTTGAATAGCCTTTCCAAGAAGATATTAGGTGGGACGGGGTCGTGTTTAGCGCCAATGCGGGCAAGGATATCGGCCGCTTGATTATTTTCTCTGACCACATGGTGCAATTCGAGCCCCTCGAACCGAGCTGACATTTTAAGGACGGCATTGCAATAAGCCGCCATTTTTGGATCTTTAGCATCAAAGTCTCCATTTATCTGAGATATTGCGAGGTTTGAGTCCCGACGCACTTCGAGGCATTGGATGCCCATGGAGACTGCCATCCGAAGACCATGCAACAGAGCCTCGTATTCGGCTGCATTGTTGGAATCTGTGTATAATATTTGGAGTACGTATTGGACCGTGTCTCCGATGGGGGATGTCAGGACAACACCCGCTCCCAATCCGGCCAGCATTTTAGACCCGTCGAAGTGCATGATCCAATTTGAGTACGCATTGTACTCTTTAGGGAGTTCGGCTTCTGTCCATTCAGCAACGAAGTCAGCCAGCACTTGGCACTTAATGGCCCACCGTGGTTTGTATGTTATGTCGAACGGAAAGAGCTCAATAGCCCATTTAGCAATTCGACCTGTTGCGTCGCGGTTATTTACTATATCATTGAGTGGTACTTCGGAGGCCACCATGATCGAACACTCTTGAAAGTAGTGTCGTAGTTTCCGGGATGCCATGAAGACCGCGTATGCTATCTTTTGATAGTGTGGGTACCAAGATTTGCATGGAGTGAGGACAGTGGACACGTAATATACCGGCTTTTAGAGCGGGAACTTGTGTCCGTCTGCTTCTCGTTCGAGACGAGCACTACGCTTACAACTTGGTTTGTTGCGGCTATGTATAATAGCATGGGCTCGCCAGTATTTGGCGCGGTCAGGACTAGGTTTGAGGCCAAGAGTGCCTTTATTTCTTCCAGTCTGGCCATGGACGCATCCATCCACTCGAAGTGTTCGGTGCGTCGAAGAAGGCGATAGAGAGGTAGTGCCTTTTCTCCTAACTGGGAGATAAAGCGGCTTAAGGCAGCCACGCATCCAGTTAGTTTCTGGATCTGCTTGAGGTCTGTTGGGATAGCCAACTGTGACAGAGCTTGGATTTTTGCCGGATTTGCTTCAATTCCTCTATTGGACACAATGAAGCTGAGCAATTTCCCAGAGGGTACACCGAAGACACATTTCTCCCGGTTGAGCTTGATGTCGTATGCTCGGAGATTGTCGAACGTAAGCCTCAAGTCATCTATTAAAGTTTCAACGTGTCTTGTTTTGATGACCACGTCGTCTACATAGGCCTCTACTGTGTTGCCGATTTGTTTTTCCAGGCATGTCTGAATCATACGTTGATAGGTTGCGCCGGTGTTTTTGAGCCCGAAATGCATGGTTTTGAACAGAAGGGGCCGTAGAGCATAATGAAGGCCGTGCGGCCTGGTCTTGATTTGATGGTATCAGGAGTATGCATCGAGGAAACACAATGAGTCGTGTCCTGCGGTGGCCTCGATGATTGGATCAATTCGGGGGACAGGGAAGGGATCCTTAGGGCAAGCCTTATTGAGGTCCTTGAAATCGACACATAGGCGCCAGGATTTGTCCTTCTTTGGTACCATTACCAAGTTTGCTAGCCAAATCGGATGTTTGATGTCTCTAATGAATCCGGCCTTGAGTAGCTTGGCTAGCTCTTCTCCCATGGCTTGCCGCTTAGGCTCTGAGAAGCGCCTAAGAGTCTGCTTGACTAGCTTGTATCCTTTCAGTATATTGAGGATGTGTTCGGCCAGCCTGCGTGGGATGCCCAGCATGTCTGAAGGGTGCCTGGCGAAGATATCCCAATTCTCACGTAGGAAATCTCTCAGTGCAGTGTCTATTGTGGGTTTCAAATGTGTCCCAATGGAAGCTGTCTTTGTAGGGTCCGTTGGGCGGACCTGGAATTTGACTATCTCGTCCGCGGGTTTGAAGGAGGTGGACTTAGGTCGCTTGTCGAGTATCACGTCGTCTCTGTCCACTGTTGCTCGCAGTGTCGTTAGTTCTTCACCACGAGGGCTTCTAATAATGCCTCCAGGGCGAGGGCGGCGGTTTTATTTTTGGCACGGAGTGCGACGTCCGTATCACTAGCTAGAGTGATGATTCCATTGGGCCCGGTCATTTTGAGCTCGATGTACCCGTAATGGGGTATAGCCTGGAAACTCGTGAATGCATCCCTCCCTAAGAGGGCGTGGTATCCGCTGCTGAATGGGGCCACTTGGAATGTAATTTCTTCGGACCTGTAATTCTTCGGCGTGCCGAATACCACATCCAGTGTGATTTTTCCCGCGCATCGCGCCTTCCGACTAGGGATGGTTCCCCTGAAGGTCCTGCTGCTTTGCTCAATGTGGCTCTTGTCAATTTCCATCTTGTTAAGGGTTTCCTTGTATATGAGGTTAGTCCGCTTTCGCTGTCCATGAGCACTTTAGTGAGCCTGAAGCCGTCCACAATTGGACTAAGGACCAAAGCGGCTGGTGCCCGGACTGTTCGGAATTGAGGTTCGTCACTGGCATTGTAAGTTATAGCCGTGTCGTTCCATGGGTTTATTGTTGCCACGTGGCAGACTCCGGCGAGGCTGCGCTGAGCTCGCTTGCACCTATTATTTGAGGCAAAAGTCTCAAAGACTGTAAATACCGTATTGTTGTTTCTGGCGGGATGTTGCTCTGCTGTATGGTTTAAGAGGAGATACTCGCCGCTCTTTGCTACCTGCCGAAGTATCCAACATGCTCTAAGGCTATGAGTTAGCGTGGTATCTGGTGTGCTGTGAATTTTGCACGGCCCACTGAGCCATTCTTCCAATACTGTTCCGCGCCTTGTATCAAGCTTTGGTTTTTTGGTAACTGAATCGGGTAACTTACGAGAGTTTGTCCTTTTAGTTCGAACGAAGGGTTTAGTGAGAGACGGATTGTCCCAGAAGTTTGCTTGGGTTTTCCAAGCACTTTCCATTGCATAGTATTTCTGCACTATGGCCGCTAAGTTAGCAAAGCGTACTATGTCGCGGCGACTTATAGCATTGAGGATCCCTTTGTCCGTGCAATTTTTGCACAAGAGGGAGATTGTGTCTTCCTCGCGACAGTCCTCGACCCTGTTTACCACAAGTTGGAATCTGGCCCAGTAATGATGTACTGTCACTTGGGGCTCTTGTCTAATATGCGGAAGATTGAATAAAATTGGGTGGGTGGGTGGTTTCGAATCTGAATCCTGACCCGATCTGAGACCCAGGGGCAAAGAAACTTCCGAGCTTAACGGCTCGGGCTCTGGGATGTTGCCCAATTTGTTCGACCCACCGCCCGATCCTATGTTCGGGGTTTGGTTCACGTCCTCCGTCGAGCAGGTGTCCGGCTCAGAGAGCTCAGAAATCCGGACACAGTTCGTCCACAAAATAGAGGGAGAATTCGTATGGTGTTCCTCCACTACCGCTATCTCATGGGTGACCGGCGGAGAATAAATCTCCCTTTGGTCGGGTTTAAGCCCGATCTGATCATAGTCCGTACCGACATCTAGGGCGGCGATGCAATTCAAGAGCTCATTAAGGGAGGAGAGTTCGGTTGGGTCCATCTGTTCCGCGAGTTCCGAATCGACGTGGAGGTTGTTTTTGATGGCCTGAGAAGTCATCGTCAGCACAACAGCCAATCGGGCGGTCATGACGAAGCCGCCCAGCTAGAGAGTTTAGCCTGAGGCCAGTGCTCCCCCGGAGGTGATGTTTTCCTTGACAACGAGGCGAGCCATTGAGCCCTACTGCGATGACACAGCGGAACTCTCAATGAAAGCACCAATGTCGGTGTCAAAACCGGCGGATCTCGTGTAGGGGGTCCCGAACTGTGCGTCTAAGGCTAATGGTAACAGGAGACTGGGGACACAATGTTTACCCAGGTTTGGGCCCTCTCGATGGAGTTAATACCCTACTTCCTGCTTGATTGATCTTGATTATATGAGTATTACAAGAGTTGATCTACCACGAGATCGTAGAGGCTAAACCCTAGGAGCTAGCCTATGATTATGATTGTCTTGTCCTATGGACTAAAACCCTCCGGTTTATATAGACACCGGAGGGGGGCTAGGGTTACACAGAGTCGGTTACAAATAAGGAGATCTATCATCCGGATCGCCAAGCTTGCCTTCCAATCAAAGGAGAGTCCCATCCGGACACGGGACGAAGTCTTCAATCTTGTATCTTCATAGTCCAACAATCTGGCCAAAGTATATAGTCCGGCTGTCCGGATAACCCCTTATCCAGGAGTCCCTCACTACCCACCCACCCAGATTTAATCAATCTTTCCCATATCAGACAAGAGCCCCAAGAGACAGTACATCACTACTGGGCCAGCTTCCTCCTTGTGGTAAACAAGGTCAAGGACTATCGCGAGGAAGACGCAATCTCATTCTTTTGCAAAAATTGCACGGACAAGGGGATCCTCAATGCTATAAGCCGTCGTGACATAGTACATTTCGCTGACTTGGCAGCCATAGTACAGAAATACTGCATGATGGAAAGCGGCTGGAAAACCCAAACAAACTTCTGGGATAATCCGGCTCTCAATAAGCCTTCGTCTGAACTAAAAGGGTAAACTCTCGCAAGACACCCGATTCAATCACCAAAAAACCAAGGCCCGCTACTGGACGTGGATCCGTATTGGAGGAATGGCTCAATGGGCCATGCAAAATTCACAACACATCGGATACCATACCAACACATAGCCTTAGAGCCTATTGTATACTCTGGAAGGTAGCGAAGAGCGGCGAGGATCTCCTCATCAACCATACTGCAGAACAACATCCCGCCGAGAATAACAATGCGGTACTCACAGTCTTCGAGACTTTCGCCTCAAATAATAGGTGCAAGCGAGCTCTCTGCAGCCTCGCCGAAGTTTGCCACGTGGCAACAATAAATCCGTGGAACGACACGGCTATAACTTTCAATGCCAGGGGCGAACCTCAATTCCGAACAGTCCGGGCACCAGCCGCTTTGGTCCTTAGTCAAATCGTGGACAGCTTCCGGCTCACTAAAGTGCTCATGGACGGCGGAAGCAGATTAAACCTCATCTACGAGGAAACCCTCAACAACATGAAGCTCAAAATGCCCAGGCCCAATGGAATCATCACTCTATCTAGTGATTAGGACGTCGCACTCCGCGCTGAAAATAAGACAACCGCACTGGCCCTCGAGGAAATATCCGAAGCCCTCATGGCCGAAGAACTAACCTCGCTGCACTCCATAGTGGACAGGGACGATGTGCTACTCGATAAACGACCCAAGTCCACCTCCTTCAAACCAGCGGACGAGATAGTCAAATTCTAGCTCCACCCAATGGACCCCACAAAAACAGCTTCCATTGGGACACAACTGAACCCCACAATAGATGCCGCACTGCGAGATTGCTTGCGTGAGAATTGGGACATTTTTGCCTGGCATCCCTCAGACATGCTAGGCATCCCACGCGGACTGGCCGAACACAGCTTAAATATACTAAAGGGATATAAGCCGGTCAAGCAGACTCTTAGGCGCTTCTCACAGCCTAAACAGCAAGCCCTGGGAGAAGAGCTAGCTAAGTTACTCGATGCCTGATTCATCAAAGATATAAAACATCCGGATTGGCTAGCAAACCTGGTGATGGTACCAAAGAAGGACAAATCCTGGCGCCTATGTGTCGATTTCAAGGACCTCAATAAGGCTTTCCCTAAGGATCCCTTCCCCCTCCCCCACATTTATCAAATCATTGGTGCTACCGCAGGACACGACTCCTTGTGTTTCCTTGTCGCATACTCCGGATACCATCAAATCAAGATGGCGGAGTCTGACCAAGCCGCAACGGCCTTCATCACACCATACGGCCCCTTTTGTTTCAATACAATGCCTTTTGGGCTCAAAAATGCTGGCGCAACCTATCAACGCATGATTTAGACATGCCTGGAGAAAACAACTCGGCAAAACAGTGGAGGCATATGTGGACGACGTGGTCATCAAAACAAGACACGTCGAAACTTTAATAGATGACTTGAGGCTCACGTTTGACAACCTCCGAACATATGACATCAAGCTCAACCCGAAAAAATGTGTCTTCGGCGTACCTTCCGGGAAGTTGCTCGGCTTCATCGTGTCCAATAGAGGAATTGAAGCAAATCCGGCAAAAATCCGAGCTCTGTCACAGTTGGCTACCCCAACACACCTCAAGCAGATCCAGAAATTAACTGGATGCATGGCTACCTTAAGCCGCTTTATCTCCCAATTAAGAGAAAAGGCACTACCTCTTTATCGCCTTCTTCGACGCACCAAACACTTCGAGTGGACGGATGCGGCCATGGCCGGACTGGAAGAAATAAAGGCCCTCTTGGCCAGTAATCCAATCCTGACCGCGCAAAATACCAGCGAACCTATGCTATTATACATAGCTGCAACACACCAGGTTGTAAGCGCAGTGCTCATCGTCGAACGAGAAGCGGACGGACACAAGCTCCCGCTCCAAAAGCCGGTATATTACGTGTCCATTGTCCTCACTCCATGCAAATACCGGTACCCACACTATCAAAAGATAGCATACATAGTCTTCATGGCATCCCGAAAGCTACGACACTACTTTCAAGAGTGTTCAATTACAGTGCCTTCCGAAGTACCACTCAATGACATAATAAATAACAGCGATGCCACAGGCCGGATTGCTAAATGGGCTATCGAGCTCCTTCTGTTCGACATAACATAGAAACCATGGCGAGCCATTAAGTCGCAAGTACTGGCTCACTTTGTCGCCGAATGGACAGAAGCCGAACTCCCTAAAGAGTACGGCGCATACTCCAATTGGATAATGCACTTCGACAGTTCTAAAATGCTGACCGGATTGGGAGCGTGTGTTGTCCTGACATCCCCCACCAGAGACACAGTCCAATATGTACTACAAATATTATACACAGACTCCAACAATGCAGCCGAATATGAGGCTCTATTGCATGGTCTTCGGATTGCAGTCTCCATGGGCATCCAACGCCTAGATGTGCGCGGGGACTCAAACCTCGCAATATCACAAATAAATGGAGACTTTGATGCCAAGGATCCAAAAATGGCGGCGTACCGTAATGCCATCCTCAAAATGTCAGCTCGGTTCGAGGGGCTCGAATTCCACCATGTGGTTCGAGAAAACAATCAAGCAGCGGATATCCTCGCCCGCATCGGCACTGAACGCGACCCCGTCCTACCTAATATCTTCTTGGAAAGGCTATTCAAGCCATCCGTGGTATGGGAAGGGGAGACTGGCAACACCAGTCCGGATCCGAATATACCCCCAGATTCCGAACCATCTGACGTAATCGGAGGCTCTGCCACCAAAATAACACCCTCGACCCACGAAATCATAGCTGTTATCGCCCCGTGGACCGAGCCCTTCTTAGCCTACCTAACTAGGCAAGGGCTCCCCGAGGACTAAAATGAGGCACTTTGTATTGTGCGGTGCTCGAAGGTCTACAAAGTCCACGAGGGAGAGCTTTATAAGAAAAGCGCCACCGGAGTGCTCCAAATATGCATCTCCGAAGAGGAAGGGTGGCAGCTCTTGGCTGAAATCCATGCCGGACTCGGCGGGCACCACGCCGCAGCCCGGGCACTTGTAAGCAAGGCCTTCCGTACAGATTTTTACTGGCCGACAGCCCGGGCAAATGCACAGGGCCTTGTCCAACATTGCATCGGGTGCCAACTCTTCACCAATCAGAGCCATATGCCTGCTACCGCTCTCCAAACAATCCCCATAACTTGGCCCTTCGTGGTCTGGGGGCTGGATATGGTCGGACCTCTTAAAGGGGGAAGCCATAAGAAAAAATACTTATTGATCATGGTGGACAAGTTCACCAAATGGATAGAATCCAAACCAGTTAAAACGGCCGAATCCGGACCAGTGATAGACTTCATATCAGGGTTTGTGCACCGTTACAGTGTCCCCCACAGCATCATCACTGACAATGGCTCAAATTTCACAGCCGATGAGGTGAAAACTTGGTGCGGCAATATGGGCATTAAGCTCGATTACGCCTCTGTCTATCACCCCCAAACAAATGGACAAGTCGAACGTGGAAATGGTCTTATCATGAGCGGCATCAAACCCAGACTAGTGCGATCCTTGAAGGAATCAGATACACACTGGGTCGAGGAGCTCGACTCCGTACTCTGGGGACTGCGGACCACGCCAAATCGCACCACCGGATACACACCATTTTTATGGTGTACGGCGCAGAGGCAGTACTACCCTGCGATATAATTCATGACTCACCTCGCGTGCGCATGTACAAAGAGAAAAAAGCCGAGCTAGATCGGCAGGACAACTTAGATGCCCTGGAGGAGGAGTTTGACATCGCAAATGCCCATTCCACATTCTATCAGCAGCAGGCTCGAAGGTATCAAAGCAGAGAAGTACGGGCCAAAACTTATAACATTGGCGAACTCGTGCTACACCTAGGGAGAAGAAGAAGGACAAGCTCAAGACCAAGTGGGAGGGTCCCTTCATCATTGATAAAGTTCTCACCGGAGGAGCATACCATCTGCGTAATGCATCAGATAATAGACTCGAGCCGAACCCATGGAACGCGGCCAGACTCCAAAGATTCTATGCCTAGTGCAGAACTCAGTGTTCGTCTCCTTAACTCCGCCTTTTCAATTATGTCCTCCCTTTTTTTCCTTCTCTTCCTCTTTTCTTCTTACACACAAAGCCTCAAATGCTTTACGGATGCTTCGATCACTCCGGCTGCACTATGCGTGCTCAATATACCTGGGGGCTTCCTATACGGAAGCTTAATATAATTATTTTCATGGCTTCATGCCCACCACATATTTGTCACCTTTCCGTATGTGCCTTTTATTTATATGCATCGATATGACTTAAGTTTTGGCCATGCTGGGTTGCCTGGATCTTGTGTTTATGCCCTATGTTCCTGTTAATTCGGCTAGGGCATAAGGGGAGCACCTCTGCGATTGTTACTGCCGGTTCAGTCGGATGTGTACCCCAGACTGGGTGAAGCCGAAAGCTAGCGTTCTTAAGGGAATATTTGGTCGGTGAACAAAAGATGTTTTTTGTTTATTACAACATAAATCCCTAGATGTTTTGTATCCTGCGTCTCTGTTCACAGTTCGGACATGCACATTGATGCATGCGTACCTAGTGAAAGGAACCCCTAACGGAACTATTCTCTCTGGAAGATGTTTCTTACTATCCATGTAATATAACATAACTAGTTGGGTACTTGTCTGTTCAAGCACTTATGACCCCTACGCCTGGTTTACATAACTGAGCGGGTATTCGAATACACTTTGGACTTTCGGGTCCGGAGGCTGAAGCGAAAAGGTCCGCCATGACAAATGATTTACAATCCGGCTAGGGACCACATACGTCCATTGAAGTACATAGTCACTTGGACAGGCTAAATTCTTCTTCTATACCATCCAACAGGTTGTCTAGCCTACAATCCTGTTGGGAATACTTTGCGGCTAATGCTACTTTGTCATACACCAGACTTACGGGAATCTCTTTCCCATCTGGCCCCACCGGTCCGACTTCGGCCATATGGTTTGGGTCAGCCTTGGCGTATTGCGTCTTCACCATGGCCCAGGCTTCCCTTGCACCTTGTCGGCAGGCTGATACCTTCCATAACCAGAAGCGCTGCCGTGCTCCTTCGAGCATATCCACACGCTTCCCCATGCCTCCAGGCAGGGAAGCGGATGGCCACAAGGCCTGGGCAATTCCCTGCATCACTTGTCGAGCTTGTTCGTGCAGTTGTGAGAGATCTTGCAGCAAATCGCATGCGGATCCGGGCATCTCCTCTTCAGGATAGCCCGCCAGCATACCTACAGACATAACTCTCTTAATACGCTTCCTCGTTGAACTATACTGTAGTTCGTTTAAGCACTTCCCATAAATGTCGCGTCGAAGCCTCCTGTTCTCCTTCACCGAGTCCGCAAGATGACCTCGAACATCTGCTAATTCAACGCTCAGCCAGATGTTGTCATCTTGGAGATTGTTTTTCTCCTGCCTAACCTGCGTAAGCACATGCTCGCCAGCCTTTAGCTTTCTTCGGACATGTGGCTCACTATCTTTTATGATCTACGGATTCTCTCCAGGATTGTCTGCAGAATCTTTTGTTACACTTATAAAGCATGCCGAATACTAACTAGTATACGTCCTTAAAATTTCTCTATCAAGACAAGTATTACTAGATGAGGCCTTCTGGGATTCCTCTAGTTTGGCAACTACGGCCCTCAGCTGGGTCTTGCATTCCTCTAGCTCTTGAGATAAATAGGTATTCTTCTCTACAAGAACATGTGCATACAATGCTCCTTAAATCAGTTGTTCCAACTGTTTCCAGTCTCAGGGGCTACTGATATACATGCTTATCAAATTTTCTTACCCGTATACCTTTGCATACTGGTCCGTCGCTCGGGGGAGTCCATCTTGAGCAGCTCGGATATATGCGTCTCCGAATAGAAGGCATTGAACGCCTCTTCGAAAAATATACCATCTCGGAGTACGGCCTGTCGGCGCCGGTGATTCATGGCGCTCTCTACTTCGGAATTTGTGGTGGAGAGCCTATCCGCATCCTCTGTCGGAGGAAAATTCGGCGTCATCCCCACATTAGCCTCCACTCGTGAGGCCGGTTCTGGAATTCGGCTAGTGGAGGCGTGGCCGACAGGGTCTCCGGATATAGTCCGACGACTACTCTTTCTGCCAGGACATGATGAACGCTATTACATTTCAAAGATGATAATCACAGAGCAAGTTTTAAATTATACCTCTGCAATGGCATTTCAATCCTAACCGCCTTGCTCTTAAGCCTACCTAGCATGGATGCCCTTTGCTGATGAGCCCCCAGGGGCTCGGCGCCGTGTCCTGGTGGCCGTCTATATAAAAGTACGATATATGTGCATAAGGTATGGTATAAGAAGGAATCCTTTTCGGAGGTTAGGACTTCAGCTTTGCTTACATGTGATACAGGGAGCAGTCCGGGATAATAGGCGAAGATGGCCACCAAGGTGCCGTCACAGCTTGCCTGATAAAATGTCCCATCGACAAGCTCCACAAATATATCCAGACCTTCTTCAAGTCCGGGGTCGACAGCCCGGCCAGGATCCTCTAGCTGCGGAGATGGGCTGTTGAACTCTTTCACGGCCTTCCTCAGTTCCTGCTTTGAAATAGCAAGGTAAATGATTGTGACAAAGGATGCAAGAATGGATAGAGTTGAGTAAAGGGTAACGGCTTACCCAGCTTGGGGGGTTGTACATGGAAAATCCATCCCGCGGCTTAATGCGGAGGAACTCCTCTTCTTCTCCTTTATATAAATCGGACAATATTCTCGTCAGAGCAGTGGCGGAGTCCGGACCTTTACGACCGCAACGGGTGGCATCGTCTTCCCTGTTGAAGTGCCACATGGGCTTCCCCCGATATTGAAGTGGCTGCACCACTTACATTATGCATATTGACATAACTTCGATTATTGTCAATCCTGATTGGGCCAGTGTTTTTATCCTGCCCATCAGGAAGTGGACTTCTCTGTCATCTTCCTCCTAGGGGCTCCGAGGGCGCCAGCTTTGGCGTTTCTTCACCGGAGTGTTAGTGAACTCAGGAAGGCCCGTCCGGATTGGGTCCGGAAGGGGAACGTCATCTACATAAAACCACTCTGAAGGCCAGTTTTCGGATGCCTTCTTTGGAGTGCCGGACAAGTATCCGGTCTGGGCGACGCGCCATATTTCGGCTCCGCCCACTTGATATATAGATCCCTCCTGATTACGAGGGATGAGGCAGAATAGCCTCTTCCATAACTCGAAATGAGCCTCGCAACCTAGAAATAGCTCACAGAGGGCAACGTAACCGACGATGTACAGTACGGAGGCGAGGGTGAAGTTATGCAGCTGGATGCCGTAGAACTCCAGGAGCCCGCGGAGAATCGGGTGGATTGGAAACCTGAGTCCTCTCAGCAAATATGGGACAAGGCATACCTGCTCCCCCTGAGATGGGTTAGGAAAGCTCTCCGCTTGCTCCCCGCCATTATAGGTGGCTAGTCCGGCTCGGACGGGGATCATGTATGCAAGTGGAAGAAACCCTTGGATATGCAACTCTACTAAATGGCTATGGTGGACAGAACACTTTTCCCAATCACCTGGCTTAGAGCTAAGGGAGCGAGAAGAGGATCTGCGGCGACCGTCCATGATGGAATGGTTTTTCCGGATGCGCTCTGTTGAATGTTTGCTTGGGGGAAGAAGATGAGATTTGGATCTAAGGATCCCTGTCGGTGTCAAAACCGGCGGATCTCGGGTAGGGGGTCCCAAACTGTGCGTCTAGGCGGATGGTAACAGGAGACAAGGGACACGATGTTTTTACCCAGGTTCGGGCCCTCTCGATGGAGGTAAAACCCTACTCCTGCTTGATTGATATTGATGATATAGGTAGTACAAGAGTAGATCTACCACGAGATCAAGGAGGCTAAACCCTAGAAGCTAGCCTATGGTATGATTGTTATGTGTCCTATGGACTAAAACCCTCCGGTTTATATAGACACTGGAGAGGGCTAGGCTTACACAGAGTCGGTTACAATGGTAGGAGATCTACATATCCGCATCGCCAAGCTTGCCTTCCACACCAAGGAAAGTCCCATCCGGACACGGAACGAAGTCTTCAATCTTGTATCTTCATAGTCTTGGAGTCTGGCCAATGATGATAGCTCGGCTATCCGGACACCCCCTAGTCCAGGACTCCCTCAGTAGCCCCTGAACTAGGCTTCAATGACGACTAGTTCGGCGCGCATATTGTCTTCGGCATTGCAAGGAGGTTCCTCCTCCGAAAAATTCATAGAAGATTTTGAACACTAGGATAGTGTCCGGCTCTGCAAAATATATTCCACATACCACCGTAGAGAGAATAATATTTACACAGGTTCAATCTGCTGACGTACTTCGTGGTATGACGTCATGCCACGGCCAAGCCTTTATTCGAATCGTTTTTATTGTTCCACCTAAGCGCATTTAGCGAAGCGGTTTCCTTGGCGCGTCTTGTCAAAGCAGAGACCGTGTCCCCTTATTCCGGGATTATCATCAATACAGACGTGGGTAACCCAACCGGGCCCGTTGGCACGCCCCCTCCATCGAGGGCGAGTCCCAAACGGTCACGGGGACGGCTCTTGGTATTCTACCCCTTTATAATGAGACCAAGGCCCGTTCCTTTTCTTCAATCTCTATCGAATCCGCCCCTCGCCTCGAGTTCCAACATCTAAGGTTCCAGATTTGGGCGCTTCGGACCTTTAACAATGTCCGGCTCCGACCTACAAGGCCGGTGGATGCCCTCTTCCATCACGGAAGAAGACGTGCTAAAGCAGAGAGACGCCAGGTACCTAACCTGCGAGATTTCGCATAGGCTGCCTGCCCAAGGGCAAGTCATTCCCACTCCCGAGCCTGGTGAGAGCATCGTGTTCGTGTCTCACCTCCGTCGGGGTTTAGGCTTCCCGATGGACCCGTTCATGAGGGGGCTCATGTTTTATTATGGGATGGAATTCCATGACTTGGCTCTGGAGTCCATCCTCCATGTCTCATCGTTTGCGAAGCCTTCCTCCGCACTACCTGAGGGAGTCCTGGACTAGGGGGTGTCCGGACAGCCGGACTATCATCGTCTGCCGGACTCCAACACTACAAAGATACAAGATTGAAGACTCCGTCCCGTGTCCGGATGGGACTTTCCTTGGCGTGGAAGGCAAGCTTGGCGATACGGATATGTAGATCTCCTACCATTGTAACTGACTCTGTGTAACCCTAGCCTCCTCCGGTGTCTATATAAACCAGAGGGCTTTAGTCCGTAGGACACAACATACATTACAACAATCATACCATAGGCTAGCTTCTAGGGTTTAGCCTCCTTGATCTCGTGGTAGATCCACTCTTGTACTACCCATATCATCAATATTAATCAAGCAGGATGTAGGGTTTTACCTCCATCGAGAGGGCCCGAACCTGGGTAAAACATCGTGTCCCTCGTCTCCTGTTACCATCGGCCTAGACGCACAGTTCGGGACCCCCTACCCGAGATCCGCTGGTTTTGACACCGACATTGGTGCTTTCATTGAGAGTTCCTCTGTGTTGTCACCGATAGGCTTGATGGCATCTTCAACCAACAACGCTGTCCAGGGTGAGACTTTTCTCCCCGGACAGATCTTCGTATTCGGCGGCTTCGCACTGCGGGCTAATTCGCTTGGCCATCTGGAGCAGATCGAAAGCTACGCCCCTGGCCGTCAGGTCAGATTCGGAAGCTTAAACTTCACGGCCAATGTCCGCGGAGACTTGATCTTCGACGGACTCGAGCCACTGCCGGGCGCGCCGCACTGTGACGATGGGCAGGATCTAGCTCTGCCGCCAAACAGTGCCTTGGTGGCCCCATATGAATCTGCTTCGGCCATCAGTCCGGAGCCGATCGCCCAGATCGAGGGTCGGTGGATAGACGCCGCCTCGGGGCCTTCAACTTCCTCGGTGATGGAGCCGAACATTAATCTTGTCCCCCGCGAAACTTGTGATTCCGAGGTGCCGGACTCCTTGTCGGACTCCGAACCTCCCGCGCCCCTACCAATCAAATCGGATCGGGCGCCGGTTATGGAATTCACCACCACAGACATCTTCCAATACTCGCCTTTTGGCGACATCCTGAATTCGCTAAAGCACCTCTCGTTATCGGGAGAGTCCTGGCCGGACTATGGCCAGGTTGGTTGGGGTATGGACGACGAAGAAATTCAGAGCCCACCCACCACCCACTTTGTAGCCACTGTCGATGATCTAACCGACATGCTAGACCATGACTCTGAAGACATCGACGGAATAGACGACGATGCCGGAGACGAACAAGAAACAGAGCCTATAAGGCACGGGAGGACCACCTCGTCATATGACATATACATGGTGGATACCCCAAAGGAGAGCGATGATGAGGACCAACGGGCCGCGGCAGATGATAACCCCGCCGATAAACAACCAAAACGGCGATGCGGACGCCGCCCTAAGTCCCGCCTCGACGACAACAATGCTCCCAAGGAGCCCGTAATACAGCAGGGCTCACAAGTGGACGACGAACATGCAGATAAGCAACCGGCCGAACATGACGAGTCAGATAATCAGTCCAGGCCCGGCGAAAACGATAGTCCGGACGATCTCATGCCGGACACGCCGCCGGAGAGCAAAAACCTTCGGAAAAGCCTCGTCAACACTGCAAGAAGCTTGAAGAAAGAAAAGCGGAAGCTCAAAATAGCGGAAGACACACTCAGAATGAGATGGAGCAAAGTGCTCAAAACCGCAGATAAATACGGCAATGGCCACCAATCAAAGAGCTACCCGAAGCGTAAGCTGCTACCAGAATTCGGCGAGGAGGCCATAGAGCCTCCACCGTCAAAAAATAAAGAGGCTGCCTGGTTGGATAGACGGCCAGATGATAGGCCAAATTCTGAAAGCGGCGCCACACATAAACCAACCAACGAACTTGGAAGGACAGATGGCCCAGCCAGGTCCATCTACGGGCCAAAGAAGAAGGCCCCAAGAAGCAAGGCAACACGTCAAATATCCGAAGATAGCGGCACACACAAATACAGGGGCGCCGCACACCCACTATGTTTCATCGATGAGGTGCTGGACCATGAATTCCCAGCAGGATTTAAACCCATAAATATAGAGGCCTACGATGGAACAACAGACCCTGGAGTCTGGATAGAAGATTACATACTACATATACACATGGCCAGAGGAGATGATCTCCACGCCATAAAATACCTACCCCTCAAGCTCAAAGGGCCAGCCCGTCATTGGCTTAAAAGCCTCCCAGAAAACACTGTGGGAAGTTGGGAAGAGCTCGAGGACGCATTTAGAGCAAATTTTCAAGGGACTTATGTCCGCCCTCCGGATGCAGGTGATCTAAGTCATATAACTCAACAGCCCGGAGAGTCAGCGCGGAAATTCTGGAACAGGTTTCTCACCAGAAAGAACCAAATAGTCGACTCTCCGGACGCCGAAGCCTTAGCAACTTTCAAACACAAGGTCCGAGACGAATGGCTTGCCAGGCACCTCGGCCAAGAAAAACCAAGGACAATGTCCGCACTAACAAGCCTCATGACCCGCTTCTGTGCGGGAGAGGATAGCTGGCTAGCAAGATGCAGCACTAGCGACCCAAGTACATCCGAGATAAGAGATGGAAACGGAAAATCACGGCGCAGAAAAGAGCAGCGCCGGAATAAAGAGAAAAGCCCAAAGAGCACGGCAGTCAACGCCAGATTCAAAATCTCGCGGCCAAAAAACAAAACACAGCCTCTTAAGGATGACAGCGATGAATTGTCCAACTTAAACAAGATTTTGGGTCGGATATGTCAAATCCACAGTACCCCCGGAAGGCCTACAAATCACACCCACAGGGATTGTTGGGTTTTTAAACAGTTCGGCCGACTAAACGCCGAACACAAGGGGCTCGACGCGTCAAGCGAAGAAGATAAACCCCACCAGCAGAGCACCGGAAAACAAAATACTTTCCCACAAGAGGTCAAAGCAGTAAACTCACTTCATATGATAATACGGAAAAATAGTGCGGCACTTCCTAAAAAGAGCCTCGCACGGTCCAACCCAGCAGACCATAGAGATTGGATATCAAAACCAATCACTTTCGACCACCTGGACTATTCCAGAAGCGTTCGAAGCGCGGGACGGACTGCCCTGATATTAAATCCCATAATAGACGGACTACAATTCACTAAAGTCCTAATGGACGGAGGCAGCGACTTAAACCTGCTGTATTCAAACACAATCCGTCAGATGGGGATAGACCCTACAGAAATTCGACACAGCCGCACTTCCTTCAAAGGAGTGACGCCAGGACCTTACGCCAAGTGCACAGGCTCCATATTACTAGAAGTCATGTTCGGATCACCGAACAATTTTCGGCGCGAAAAACTAATTTTTCACATCGTCCCATTTAAAACTGGATATCAAGCACTATTGGGACGAAAGGCTTTTGTCCGTTTCAATGTCATACCGCATTATGCTTCTCTTACACTCAAGATGCCCGGTCCGCGTGGCATCATTTCAGTGCGAGGGTCACTCAAAGACCCCGGACTCGGATAGACGAGTCTGGCTTCAGCAGGCTTCGGGCTCCCTAGCCGCACACCTCTTCACAGGGGGCTGCGCGCACAAACAACCGCGGGTTCATACAAACCCCGCTTTACTTATATTTCTTCTTTTACACATATATTTTCGCACAAATTGTTTTCAAACTGAGCGGTCCTTTCTTTTCACAGACGAACAACGTGCATACCCGTCCAGGATAACGGCGCAACGGAGACACAGGCGCAGACGTGCAGTAGGGACCCGTTGTGAGGATTCTTTTCAGATTAAGACCCTGTGTAGACCTTTTTTACTGTCTCTTGTTGTTATTATCCCTTGTTTTCTTCCTATAGCCAAAGCGGAGCCTGACGTTTTGGCATCGGCCACGTCAGAAGACCATGCCTGTACCTGGACACCAGGGGCTTAGGGCATTGTTCTGCCCATTATTATAAAGACCGAACACCTTAGGGAGTGTTCGGCGTCTCGAGTTAGGCATTATATGCATCAGGTCCGAATCATGTCTTTGGTCAAATGTTGGGTTTGCCCGGCTCCTGTGTTTTGCTACCTTACGTTCCGTATCATCGGCTAACGCGGCACCAGGAGAACTACTGCGATTGTGCCCCAGTTCGGCTGGGCGAGCACCTCAGTAGAGAAAGCCGAAAACTGACTGTCATGATATAGCGAGAGACTGGTCAACCACTCGATCGACTACCGGAATGTTTAGAATTCCCCGCTTTGACAAAGGACCGTTTCCCGGTCAGGCACACACGCACCCCACAATCGGAGAAGTGCGGTGCCCCCAGGGGCTATATCGTAGCCCCACCCTCGAGCTCCACTGGCTAAGTGAAAGTGATAAATCATTATAGTCCGGATTGCCTCGTTTGCTACGCTACCACCTCCTTAACAGGACCGAGACGTCAGATTAAGTGTGAAAACGCGCTATTTTTGCGAACACCCCCGCACCTTGTGCGTGGGGGCTGAAGCCGAAGACTGCAATCTTTCAGGTTATACAAGTGTATACGTAAACGGCCGCATAGGAGAAGTTTTACCACTTGGGACGCACAAGTATAAAAAGCAGTTATTGCATAATAATTGTTTTACAAGCTAAAATGTTCATTTGAACGTGACATTTTTTGAGCACCGCGACTCTATTACACGAGCACCACACATAACTTCCCCGAAATAGTGCTCGGCGGGGAGCCGGCTTTCATCCGAACCCTGGGAGGCAACAGCGGTGGCATCCATCTCTGTCCAATGTGCCTTTACGCGGGCAAGTGCCATCCGCGCGCCTTCGATGCAGGCCGACCACTTCATCTCCTTGATATGCGGCACCGCTCCAAGGAATTGATGCAGTAAGCCAAAGTAGCTCGTCGCCTTGGGCCTCTCTGGCCAGACATGAGCCACGATGTCAGTCATGGCAAGTCCGGATAATCTATTTAGCTCGGCCCATTCGGCCAACCGGTCAGTCAACGGAAGTGAGCGATCCGGACTATGGAATTGAGACCAAAATAGCTCTTCCGTCTTGTGATCCTTCTGGCTCCGGAAGTGCTCAACGGCATCAGCCGTACTTGCCGCTAAGTCCATATACGGATCCTCCGGGCTCCACAGCCGATCAAATTGAGCATAGTTTTGATCCATAAACCGGCGACGCAGCAGATAAGGCTTGCCAGCCACGATATCTCTGGCCTGGCGCAGCTCCTCCCTCATAGCCCGCATTGCAGAGCGGGCATCCTTGGCCTCGGCGGTGGCCTTCTTCAGGTCTTCCCGCTCCGATAAGCGCTCCTTTTCAAGAGCCTCATTGCAGTCGGCAGCATCTTTCACTTTTATGGCCAATTCGGCCACCTCTTCCCTGCTTAGGCAGTGAGCAGCCTTTTCAGCTTTCAACTCCTCGGCCGCCCTCGAGGCAGCCGCGTCACTCCTTCGGGCTTGCTCCTTAGCTTGAGCAAGTTCGGCCCGAAGGCTCTCCACAGCAGCAGCACCGTCTGTATAACATCATATAATTTATCAGAGGAGGGCTTTGACCCCATTAATAAAGCGACTGTGGAGAACTCATTTACCTTGCGACTCGTCAAGTCGCCGGTTGACAAGTGCGATGTCCGCATCCGCCGCGTCAAGTTGCCGCATTAACTTGGCAACCCCACTAGTCCGGCTAGCCCTCGGACTATCTGCCACCTACATAGGAATGGCGACATTCATTACTTGCGATTTCGATCCTCGGCACGCTGTCGTCTTCGACAACCTACCGAGTCTCAGGGGCTACTATCTATACAGAGCACACTTTTATGTGCAAAACTGTCAAAAATAGAAGGTGCGTCATTTTCGCGTACCTCAAATCCCGCCAGCAAACTCATAGCGGCGTTACACAATCCGCTCTCGGCGGACGAAATCCTTCCAATCACCATGTGCATTAGCGCACGATGATCTTCTGAGATGGACGCCCTCTCAAGCAGATTCTTCAGTCCTCCCGGCCGGATACTAGCGGGCGCCAAACTCTCCGGCCCCTCCGGACTTGGGGATACCCTCCGTGACGATACTTCAGGCTCGTCTGCCTTATCTGATGGCGCAACAGACGGGGGCCTTTCGCTCTCCATCTTCTCCGGAAGAAGGTCCCCCGAAGACGAACTCATCTGCGAGGGCTGCAAATCCGAACTGCAAAATAAAAATTTCGGTCACCCATAGAAGCACAAAATGGAGGTATTTTCTTACTGATGAAATTCCCTTTTCATACCCACGGCTCGCTGGAGGGCTGATTCTTTGGCGATGATTGTGCGTCCGGATTCTCCCCGGACGCCGGACCCCCCGGGGAAGATCTCTTCCCCCGTTTAGGGGCTTTGGCCTCCGGATCTTCGGAGGCGGTCCTCTTCTCCCCCTGGAAGGAGGGGTTCTTGATTCCCCCCTCTTTAGACGCCCCTTTGGGCGAAATATTAGCTCCTCTATTTTCCCCTTCGCTCCCTTCTGTGGGCGCGACCTCCAACATTCTGACCAGCACGGGCTCCAGTGCGGTCTCTGGGAGGGGGGCCGGACACCTTATCAGCCTTGATCGCGCCACCCACTTGTCACATCCCTAGCTTCTGGTAATGCTCTAGGCTAGCTTCATGTGTGCAACATGTTTAATTTGTATGAAATTTGAAATGGGGATG
Organism: Triticum aestivum; assembly: GCF_018294505.1. NCBI lineage: Eukaryota > Viridiplantae > Streptophyta > Magnoliopsida > Poales > Poaceae > Triticum > Triticum aestivum. The sequence continues at coordinate 435,768,568 of NC_057813.1, read as the reverse complement.
ACCAAGCCCCAGCACCAAAGCATTGCAAATAGGTTCAACTTCAAAATATTTTCACAGAACCCAAATTGGTTTGCAAAAATGCTCATGATTACTGGAAAAGGGTGAAAACCATATCCAGAGATGATGGGTATTTTTCCAAGACATTTTGGATTTTTTTGAATAAACCATATTGTATTTGACTTTGGACATTTAAATACTATAAATAATTTAAATGTTCAAATAAATGTTGGAAATTGTTAAAGGTCACTGAAATAATTCAGAAAGCACCCATAATTATTTCCAGGATTTTATAAAGTGATTTGATATTTAAATCAAATCCAAAAACAAATTGCAGAAATAGAAAAGAGAAACAGAACAGAAATAAAAGAGAGAAGGACTTACCTGTGAAGCCCACCTGGTGGCCCAACAGGACCGGCCCAGCGCGGCCCAGCCCGCCACCGCTACTCCCCCCCCTGTCGTCTTCCTCTTGCCAGTGGGAGCAGCTGCGTGCTCGCACGCGCGCGGCCGAGGAGGCCACCTCCTCCCTGCCTGGCTGCCTCCTCCTTCCCTGGTCCCTCCCGCGACGCCACGCAGCCCCGACCCCCTCTCACTTCTCCCTCGCCTCTGGACCTCCCTCCCCCTCGCTCCTCTGTTTCCCCTCCCGCGACCGAACGGAGCCGCCGCCACCGACGAGAGCCACCGTGGCTACCGGCCACCCCACGGCTCACCGACGCCCCAGGAAGCTCCGCCGGTCCTCCCTCTACCTCCTCAACGAGCCACGAGGCCCCGGACGTGCCACAACACCGCCCTCGATGCCTTCTTCAACCTCGGGACCGCCGGCCATCTTCGTCAAATTCGCCGGCTCCGGACCATCCCCGGCCTCGTCTCCGCCTCGAATGGATCCGCTGTGAGCCTCCGCTGCCTCTCCTGTGCTCGCCCCCTCCGTTCTCGCCCCCTAGCCCCATCTCCCACCGCGGCCGAGAGTTTCTCGCCGCCGGCCATGGCGTGGCCGTGGCCACAGCCACCGCAGCTCGTTCTCGAGCCCACCGTCGTGCTCACCACAGTCCCAGGAGCACATAGCACTCACCAACGCCTCCCCTGGCGCCCTGCATCGCCTAACCCGTCGTTGCCGTAGCTCCGGCCGCCGCCTAAGTGGTCGCCGCCGTCGACCCCGGCCTCCCTGTGCCCAGCTGCGTGCGCCCCTAGATGCGCGGGAGCACGGGCTCCCTCTTGGTGCCCTCAGCGCGACCAGCCGCGGGCTGTAGCGCCGTTCCGAGCAACTCCGGTGAGGTCTCGCCGTCGCCGTGGTCGCCGGCGTCACTTGCTGACGGGGCTGGCTTCATTAGCCACTAAACACCGCACCGTGTCACTGACACCTAGGCCCCACGCCTTAACTAATCTTAGTTTATTTTCTGTTTAGCTTAAATTAATCACAGTGGCCCCACGCGTCAGCTTTGACCGCGCTGACGTGGCCTTTGACCCGGCCCCACCTGTCATTGACACTAACTAGCCCTGTGCCACTGACGTGTGGCCCCCACACGTCAGGTTTGACCTGGACCCGCCCTGTTGACCTGATGACGTCAGGATAAGGTCATGCTGACGCAATAATTCCTTTCTGGAATTAAAATAAATTAGGAAATAATTTATAAATTCCAGAAAATTGTATAAACTTCTAAAAATCATAGAAATTCAACCGTAACTCCAAATTAAATAATTTATATATGAAAAATTATCAGAAAAATTCAAGGAATCCATCTGTACCATTTTCATGCATGTTAGAACAACTTATAGCTGCTGTTTAGCACAAATCAATTAAAGGGCATTTAAATAATCACATATGGAGTTTGAATTTGAATCTTGTATTCAAACCAACTTCATTTAATCTATTGCTAGTTGCATTAGCTCATAACACATTCATTTTGCCATGTCATGATCATGCATCATATTGTGCATTGCATTGATTGTGTTCCCTTCTGTGTTGCCGGTATTTGTCCCCTCTCGGTAGACGTGATACCGATGATGTGATCGTTGACACTGATGAAGACTCAATGTTATCTTCAGAAGTGCCAGGCAAGCAAAACCCCCTTGTTCATTCCGATAAAATCCCACTCTCTCGCTCCTGCTCTCTTTTACTGCATTAGGACAACATCGATTCATCTGTTACTTGCTGCGGTAGCTGAACCCCTTTATCCTCTGCATGACCTGTCATTCCACAGTAATTAGATGAAACCCACTAGCATGAGTAGGAGTTGTTTGAGCCCTGTTGTGCCTACTCATTCATGTTTGTTTGTCATGCCTGCTACTGCTTAGAGTTGAGTCAGGTCTGATTCATCGGGGATGAATCAGAGGCGTGTGAACATGTCCTACTGTGTGTGAGATAAGTGTGTGAACACGATTTGGTAAAGGTAGCGGTGAGAGGCCATGTAGGAGTACATGGTGGGTTGTCTCATTGCAGCCGTCCTCAGGAACTGAGTTCTGTGTTTGTGATCCATGATTCAGCTACTACCACGCATTGGGCCCGAAACCAATGGACCCTCTCGGCTTCTTGATCACCCTTGTCCTCTGTCCAGGAGTTGCAAGTAGTTTCTGGTGTTTGTAGTATGCTGGAGGCCGTGCGCAGCGCTGACCGTAGGGGTGGGCTGTGATGCGGTAGGCACGTGGCACGGTGTACCGGGCGCCCGTTTGGTGTCTCGGGAACCCTGTTCACATCGTTTGGGGCTGTGAGCGAAACTCCGGCCGGATCTCCTCATGGATGGAACCCGAATAGGCGATAAACCTGGACTAGAGACTTAGGTGATTAGGTAGGTCGTGGCCGACACCCACGTTGGGCTTCCGCTTGAAGGTTGCCGAGTACATGTCGTGTAAACGACGGTAAGTGGTGAGAGCGTGTGTGAAGAAGTACACCCCTGCAGGGTTAATATGATCTATTCGAATAGCCGTGTCCGCGGAAAAGGACTTCTGGGTTGCTTATATCAGTTCATAGACAAGTGAAAGTGGATACTCTAAAATACGCAAGATAAGCGTGAGTACTATGGATGGCGTTCTCGTAGGGAGACGGGAGCGGTTCCATAGTGGTGTATTGATATGGTGAATATGTGGACTCGTGTGCGCCACCTCAAAAGAGTCGCTTGCAGTCGTAGTTTAGGATAGCCACCGAGTCAAAGCTGGCTTGCTGCAGTTAAACCCCACCATCCCCTTTGTTGATAATGATGCATATGTAGTTAGTTCTGATGTAAGTCTTGCTGGGTACATTTGTACTCACGTTTGCCTATTTTATGTTTTTGCAGAGAGACTTCAGTCTCACTAGTAGTTCCACGTGGACTTCGACGTTTAGCTTGTTACCTCAGCTACGATCTTGTGCCCCAGCAGGATCTGGTAGATAGTCAGGCTTCTCAGCCTTTTTCAGTTATAGATGTCTGTACCCAGACATGATAGCTTCCGCTTGTGCTTTGACTTGTATGCTCTGATTGTTGGGTCATGAGACCCATGTTTGTAATATCTCGCTCCTCGGAGCCTATTGAATAAAATACTTGAGTCGTAGAGTCATGTTGTGATGCCATGTTGTATTTGCACATATCGAGCATATTGTGTGTATGTTATTGAAATGCTTGGTATGTGTGGGATCTGACCATCTAGTTGTTTATCTTTAGTAGCCTCTCTTACGGGGAAATGTCTCCTAGTGTTTCCACCGAGCCATGGTAGCTTGCTACTGCTCCGGAACACTTAGGCTGGCCGGCATGTGTCCTTCTTCGTTCCTGTGTCTGTCCCTTCGGGGAAATGTCACGCGATGAATACCGGAGTCCTGTTAGCCCGCTACAGCCCGGTTCACCGGAGTCCTGCTAGCCCAGTGCTACAGCCTGGATTCACTCGCTGATGACCGACACGTTCGATGCTGGGTCATGGATGCCTGTCCCTGTAAGTCTGTGCCACTTTGGGTTTACGACTAGCCATGTCAGCCCGGGCTCCTTATCATATGGATGCTAGCGACACTGTCATATACATGTGCCAAAAGGCGCAAACGGTCCCGGGCAAAGGTAAGGCGACACCCGTGGGAATACCGTGCGTGAGGCCGCAAAGTGATATGAGGTGTTACATGCTAGATCGATGTGGCATTGAGTCGGGGTCCTGACACCACTCCTGTGAAGAGTAATGGGTCAGGAGGCAAACTCTAGAAAGGCAGATAAACAGAATGTCCAGACTCTGAGCTATTTACCTGAGTATCCGGGCGACTGCGGCTTAGGCCTGCGTCCTTGGCTAAATCCGGACACGCCACCTGCGGTCCGAAGAACAACTTGCACATCTCCACGGGTGTTGCACCCATGAAGTGTTGGAGAATCCGAGGTCCCTCCGGGTTGAACTCCCATAGACGGAGAGGACGGCGTTTGCAGGGCAAAAGATGCCTGATTAGCATAACCTGCATCACCACGACCAGATTGATCTCCCTCGCTTGGAGGTCTCGAATCCGGCCCTGAAGTGAGGGCACGTCTTCGGACGGCCCCCAATTGAGCCCTTAATTGACCCACGACATCAGTTGGTGTGGAGGTCCCGGGAGGAATGAAGGCGGCGGCTTTTGCTTGCTGCCCTTCGGAGCGGTGATATAGAACCACTCCTGCTGCCACAGTCCGAGTTCCTCTTGGAAGGAACCCTCGGGCCACGGGGCATTGGCCTTTTTGCTTATGGCCGCCCCGCCGAAGTCCGCTTGACGCCCCCCGATCATCTTCGGCTCCACATTGAAGGTCTTCAGCCACAGGCCGAAGTGGGGAGTGACGCGGAGGAAGGCTTCGCAGACGATAATGAATGCGGAGATGTGGAGGATGGACTCCGGAGACAAATCGTGAAAATCCAGCCCGTAGTAGAACATGAGCCCTCTCACGAAGGGGTCCGTCGGGAAGCCTAAACCCCGACGGAGGTGGGATACGAAGACGACGTATTTGCCAGGCTCGGGGGTGGGCATGGCCTGCCCTTGGGCGGGAAACCTGTGCGAAACCTCGCAGGCCAGGAACTTGGCCTCACATAACTTCAATATGTCCTCCTCCGTGACGGAGGAGGGCATCCACCGGCCCTGGAGGTCGGAGCCGGACATGGTTGAGGATCCGAAGCGCTCGAATCTGAGGCTCTGGGTGTTGGAACTGGGAGCGAGGAGGAGATTTGATGCGAGATTGAAGAACAAGAACGAGCCTTGGTCCTCTTATAAAGGGGAAAAATACCAAGAGCCGTCTCTGTGACCGTTTGGGATTCACCTTCGATAGAGGAGGCATGGCGACGGGAACGGTTGGGTTACCCACGCACGTATTGATGAGAATCCCGGAATAAGGGGAACATGATCTCTGCTTCGACAAGACGTGCCAAGGAAACCGCTTCACTAAACGTGTTGAGGTGGTATAGTAAAAAACGATTCAAACAGTGGCTTGGTAGCAGTGTGATTCACGCCGCATAATACGTCAGCAGGTTGAACTAGTGTACATTTTATTCTCTCTACGGTGGAATGTGGAATTTATTTTGCAGAGCCGGACACTATCCTGGTGTTCATGATCTGCACTGGATTATTCAAGGGAGGAACCCGCCTTGCAATGCCGAACATTATGCGCGCCGGACTTATCGTCATTGAAGCCTGGTTCAGGGGCTACTGAGGGAGTCCTGGACTAGGGGGTGTCCGGACAGCCAGACTATCATCGTCCGCCGGACTCCAAGACTACGAAGATACAAGATTGAAGACTCCATCCCGTGTCCGGATGGGACTTTCCTTGGCATGGAAGGCAAGCTTGGCGATACGGATATGTAGATCTCCTACCATTGTAACCGACTCTGTGTAACCCTAGCCTCCTCCAGTGTCTATATAAACCGGAGGGCTTTAGTCCGTAGGACACAACATACATTACAACAATCATACCATAGGCTAGCTTCTAGGGTTTAGCCTCCTTGATCTCGTGGTAGATCCACTCTTGTACTACCCATATCATCAATATTAATCAAGCAGGACGTAGGGTTTTACCTCCATCGAGAGGGCCCGAACCTGGGTAAAACATCGTGTCCCTCGTCTCCTGTTACCATCCACCTAGACGCACAGTTCGGGACCCCCTACCCGAGATCCGCCGGTTTTGACACCGACACTACCCCTCACTTCGGATTGTGGCTCAAGACTTTCAACATGGAGCCGAAGATGATCGAGGGGCGACAAGCAGACTGCAGAGGGGCAGTGATAAGTAAGAGGGCCGATGCTCCATGGCCCGAGGGCTCTTTTCAAGAGGAGCTCGGCTTGTGGCAACAGGAGTGGTTCTACATCACCGCTCCCAGGGGCACCAGGCAGGTGGCGCCACCTGCCTTTCGCTCGGGCCCTCCACAACGGCTAGCGTCATGGGTCAACAAAGGGCTTGACTGGAGGCCGTCCAAGGACGCACCAATATTGCAGGGCCGGATTCAAGACCTCCAAGAGAGGGAGATCAATCTGGTCGTAGTGGCGCAGGTTATGCTGATTCGACGCCTTCCGCCCTGCAAACGTCGCCCTCTCCGCTTGTGTGAATTCAATCCGGAGGGACCGCGAGCTCTCCACCACTTCATGGGCGCGACGCCCGTGGAGATGTATAAACTGTTCTTCGGATCACAAGAGATGTGTCCGGACTTGACCGAGGACGCAGGTCTGAGTTGCAATCGCCCGGATACTCAAGTAAGTAGTTCCTGTGCCCGGACGTGCTATCCGTACATTTATCATAATACTTGCCCTTTAAAAAGCCATCCCTTGAACAGGAGTGGATAGCAAAAGCAAAGCTAATAAGGTGTCCGCCCCCCCTCCCTGAGACCGCGCCGAACCCGGTGCTAACCAAGATGCTGGAGGCTATGCCTTTGGAAGAGGGCGAAGAGGGGAACAGGAAAGCTACCGCCTCCACTAAGGAGGCCTTTAAGGAAGGGGGGATCGAGAATCCCTCCCTCCAAGGGGAGAAGAGGACCGCTTCTGAAGATCCGAAGGTCAAGGCCTCAAAGCGGGGGAAGAAATCTTTGCCAGAGGGTCCTGCGCCGGGAGGGGCCCCGGCCGTACTATTTCCCCAAGGGAACCAGCCCTCCAGCAAGCCGTAAGTAGAAAGGGGGAGTTTTCTTATAAGAGACATCCCTGTTTTTATTTCTGAGGATGACCGAAGTCTTTACCTTGTAGTTCGGATCTCAGCCCTTCTCAGCAGAGCTCATCTTCGGGGGATCTTTGTCCGGAGATGATGGAAAGTGAAACGCCTCCATCTGCCGTGCCATCAGGCGGGGCGGATGACCCTGAGGTGTCGTCGTGGAGGGTTTCCCTGAGTCCGGCGGGGCCGGGAGGTTCGGCACCAACTGGTGTGCAGTCGGAGGAGCTGAAGGATCTTCTCGGGCGAGCATCTATCTCAGAAGATCACCGTGCGTTAATGGGTACGGTGATTGAAAGGATTTCATCCGCTGAAAGCGGCTTGCATGAAGATGTCAGAAGTTTACTGATGGGGTTTGAGGTACGCAAGAATGATGTACCTTCTCGCAGTTTTGCATATAGAATGCGCCCTGTATAGATAGTAGCCCCTGAGACTCGGTACGTTGTCAAAAGTGATGGCGTGCCGAGGATCATAATCTCAGTGTTAAGATGTCGCCCTTCCTATTTAGGGGGCGGAGTGTTCGGTGGCCAGCCGGACTGATAGAGTTGCCGAACTAAAGCGACAACTGGACGTTGCGGATGCGGACATCGCGCTGGTCAATAAGCGACTTGACAAGTCACAAGGTATGTGGCGTTTCCGCGAACACCTGGTAAGGGAGCTTGACGCCCATGCCTTACTACATGTATGCTTAATGCAGATGGTGCCGCTGCTGTGGAGGATCTTCGGGCAGAGCTTGCCCGAGCCAAGGAGCAAGCCAGAAAAAGTAATGCGACTGCTTTGAAGGCGGCCGAAGAGCTAAAAGCCCAACAGGCTGGTCACGGCCGAAGCAGGGAGGAAATGGCCAAAATGGCCGTAAAGCTGAAGTATGCTGCCGACCGCTATGAGTTTCTTGAAAGAGAACACCGAGCGGAGCAAGAGGACCTGAAGAAGGCCACCGCCGAAGCCAAGGATGCCCGCTCCACAATGAGAGCTATAAAGGAGGAGCTACGTCAGGCCGGGGATATTGCGGCTGGAAAGCCCTTTCTGCTGCGTAGGAAGTTCACGGATCCGAAGTATGCTCAGTTGGGCCAGTTGTGGGGTGCGGAGGATGCCTATCTGAATATGGCGGCGAGTGCCGCAGACGCGGTTGCACACTTCCGAGGCCAGAAGGATCACGGAATGGAAGAGCTTTTTTGGTCGCAGTTCCATAGTCCGGAGCGTCCACTTCCATTGACCGATCGGTTAGCCGAATGGGCTGAGCTGAATAGGTTGTCCGGACTTGCCATGAAGGGTGTCGTGGCTCATCTGTGGCCGGAAAGGTCTGAGCCAAAGAGTTATTTTGGCTCGGTGCAGCAGTTTCTTGATGTGGTGCCGCATATCAAGGCGATGAAGCAGTTGGCATGTATAGAGGGTGCACGGATGGCGCTCGCCCGTGTCAAAATATACTGGGCAGAGATGGAGGTAACCGACATTGCTTCCCAGGACTCGGACAGGAGCCGATTACCGGCCGAGCACTATTTCGAGGAAGTCCTGCAGGGCGCTCGTTTAATAGAGACGCAGTGCTCGAAAAATGTTATGTTCAAATGACATGTATGATTTGTGAAGCCATGCTTCAAATATAATATATGGGCTTTTTTATACTTGTGCGTTCAAGTGTTGAAATTCCTCCTGTGCGGCCGTTTAACGTATATGTGTATATAACCTGAAAGATGGCAGTCTTCAGCTTCAGCCCCCACACACATAGTGCGGGGGTGTTTGCAAGAAATAGCGCTATTTCACACTTAATCCAACGTCTTGGTCCTGTGAAGGAGGTGATAGCGTAGCAAACTAGGCAACCGGACTATAATGCTTTATCACTTTCACTTAGCCATAGGAGTTCAATGGTGGGACTACTATATAGCCCCTAGGGGCACTGTGCTCTCTGAATTTCGGGGCGCATATGTGCCTGACCGGGAAACGGTCCTTCGTTAAAGCGGAGGAATTCTAAACATCTCGGTGGTCGATCGAGTGGTTGACCAGTCTCTCGCTATATCATGACAGTCAGTTTTCAGCTTTCTCTACTGAGGTGCTCACCTGGACGAACCGGGGCACAATCGCAGTAGTTCTCCTGGTGTCGCGTTAGCCGATAGAGCGGAACATATGGCAGCAAAACACAGGAGCCGGGCAAACCCAACATTTGACCAAAGACATGATTTGGAGCTGATGCATATAAGGCCTAACTCGAGATGCCGAACACTCCCTAAGGTATTCGGTCTTTATGAAAACGGGCAGGACTATGCCCTAAGCCTCTGGTGTCCAGGTACGCGCAAAATTTCTGACGCGGCCGATGCCAAAACACCAGCCTCCTCCTCGGTTACAGTGAGGAACCGGAGGATGTGTATCAACAAGAGACAGTAAGAAAGGTTTACGCAGGGTCTTAATATGAAAAGAATCCTTGTAACGGGTCCCTACTGCATGTCTGCGCCTGTGTCTCCGTTGTGCCGTATCCTGGACGGGCGTAGCACGGTGTTCATCTGTAAAAGAGAAGAACTTAGTGTGAAAAAGTATCGTGCGAAAAATGTATGAACAGAGTATAATTCAAAAAACAAATAAGATTGAGCTTTATTGTCTCTTATGGTACATGCGTGCAGCCCCTTGTAAGGGGGTACGCTGCTGGTGAGTGCCTTGTTTATTTGCGCCGACTTGCCTAACCGTGTCCGGGGTCGGGATGACCTGTTTGGGGCTTTGATCGGCAAAAGCCGGATTAATGTGTGGCTGTCAAGGCAGTCTCACTTTCTTCCTTATTCGAGGAACACTTGAGGCTTCCCTTTAATGAGATTATGCCGCGTGGACCGGGCATTTTAAGTGTGAGAGATGCATAATGCAGTATTGCGTTAAAGAGGGCGAAGGCTTCGCGTCCCAATAGTGCTTGATGGCTACTTTTAAATGGGGCGATATGGAAGACTAGCTTTTCGCGACGGTAGTTGTCGGTTGAGCCGAACACAACTTCTAGTGGTAGAGAGCCCGTATAATGGGCATATAGGCCTGGCATTGCTCCTTTAAAGGAAGTGTTGCTATGGCATATTTTGGTTGGGTCTATCCCCATTCTGCGGATTGTGTCCTGATATAGTAGGTTTAGATCACTGCCGCCGTCCATTAGGACATGTGTAAATTGCAGTCCGTCGATTATAGGATCTAATATCAGGGCAGTCCATCCTGCGTTCCGGATACGTCCGGAGTAGTCCTGATGGTCGAAGGTGATTGGCTTTGACATCCAGTGTCTGGACTCCGCTGGGGTGGACCGTGCGGCGCGCATTTTTGTTGGCGTCGCTCTATTTTTGCTTGTTGTCACATGGAGTGAATTTACTGTTTTGACCTCTTGTGGGAAGTTCCTTTGTTTGCCGGTGCTCTGCTTGTGGGTTTCGTCATCGTCCTCACTTGGTGTTTCGAGCCCCTTGTGTTCGGCAGTAAGTCGGCCGGACTGTTTGAAGACCCAACAATCTCTGTGGGTATGGTTTGCAGGCTTCCCGTAGGTGCTGTGGATTTGGCATATCTTGTCCAAGATTTTGTTTAGGTTGGATAGCTCGTCGCTGCTGTCCTTGAGAGGCAGTGTTTTGTTGTTTTGTCGAGAGCTTTTGAACCTGGCGTTGACTGCCGTGCTCTTTGGGCCGTTCCCTTAGTTTGGCATTGGTCCTTTTTGCGTCGTGGTTTCCCGTTTCCATCCCTCACTTAGGATGTACTTGGGTCGCTGGTGCTGCATCTTGCCAGCCAGCTATCCTCTCCCGCGCAAAAGCGGGTGATGAGGCTTGTTAGTGCTGCCATTGTCCTTGGCTTTTCCTGGCCGAGGTGTCTGGCGAGCCATTCGTCTCGGACGTTATGTTTGAAGGCTGCTAAGGCTTCAGCGTCCGGACAGTCGACTATTTGGTTCTTTTTGGTGAGGAACCTGTTCCAGAATTTACGGGCTGACTCTTCGGGCTGTTGAGTTATGTGACTTAAATCATCTGCATCCGGAGGGCGGACATAAGTCCCCTGAAAATTTGCCCGAAACGCATCCTCGTCCTCTTCCCAACTTCCAATGGTATTTTCTGGGAGGCCTTTGAGCCAATGCCGGGCTGGCCCTTTGAGCTTGAGGGGTAGGTATTTTATGGCGTGGAGGTCGTCTCCTCTAGCCATATGTATGTGCAGGATGTAATCCTCAATCCAGACTCCAGGGTCTGTTGTTCCGTCGTATGACTCTATGTTTACGGGTTTGAATCCCGCTGGGATTTCATGATCCAGCACCTCATCGGTGAAACATAAGGGGTGTGCGGCGCCCCTGTATTTGGGTGTGCCGTGATTTTCGAATACTCGACGTGTTGTTTTGCTTTCTAAAACGTGCTTTCTGGACCCATATATGGACCTGACCGGGCCGTCCTCTTTACGAGGATCCTTATATGGATCACGTGCCGGCTTGTGTGCGGTGCCGCTTGCCACTCTTTGTTTGCCATGTGGTCGTCCATCCGACCGGGTGGCCTCTTTGTTTTTTGATTGTGGGGGCTCTATGGCCTCCTCGTCAAATTCGGGCAGTAGTTTACGCTTCGGGTAGCTTTTTGCTTTGTGGCCATCGCCATATTTGTCTGCGGTCTTGAGTACTTTGCTCCATCTCATTCTGAGTACGTCTTCTGCTGTTTTGAGCTTCCGCTTTTGCTTCTTCAGGCTTCGTGCAGTGGAGACGAGCCTTTTGTGGAGGTTCTTCTGCTCCAACGATGTGTCCGGTGTTAGACCATCCGGACTGTTGTTTTCGCCGGGGGTGGATTGCTTATTTAATTCATCCTGTTCAGATAGTTACCCGGGGGCATGTTCGTCGTCCATCGGCTCGCCCTGCTCTATGGCTGGGTCTACATGGGTGTTGTCGTTGTCGAGGTAGGACTTTTGGCGGCGCTTGCGTCGCTGTTTCGGCTGTTTTTCGGGGGAATTATCCTTTGCAGCGTCCCATTGTTCCTCGTTATCGCTTCCTCTAGGTGTATCCACCATGTATACATCGTGAGTTGAGGTGGCCTTACAGTACCCTGTGGGTTCTGGTTCTTGGTTGTCTCCGGCATCGTCGTCCATGCCGTCAATGTCTTCGGAGTTGAAGTCTAGCATATCAGTTAAGTCATCGACAGTGGCTATAAAGTGGGTGGTGGGTGGGCTTTGAATTTCTTTGTTATCTGCATCCCAACCATCTTGAACGTAGTCCGGCCAGGGCTCTCTTGATAAAGAGAGGTGCTTTTGCGAATTCAGGATTTCACCAAAAGGCGAGTGCTGAGAGATGTCCGCAGCGGTGGACTCTATGATCGGCACCCAATCGGGTTCGATTGGAAGGGGCGCGGGAGGTTCGAAGTCCGGAGAGGAGTCCGGCACCTCGGAGTCACGAGCTTCATGCGGGACAGGGTCGGTATTCGGCTCTATTGCCGTAGAGGTAGCAGCCCCCGAGGTGATTTCCAACCACCCATCCTCGATTGGCGTCGTCGGTTCCGAACCAAGGGTCAGAGCGGACTCTTGTGCGGCCTCCAGGGCACTGTCCGGCAACAGAGCTAAATCGTGCCCATCGAGATAGTGCGGCATGCCTGGCTGTGGCTCAAATCCGTCGAAGATCAAGTCTCTGCGGATGTCGGCCATATAGTTCGAACTTCCAAATCTGACCTGATGGCCAGGGGCTTAGCTTTCGATCTGCTCCAGATGGCCAAGTGAATTGGCCCGCAGTGCGAAGCCGCCGGATACGAAGATCTGTCCGGGGAGAAAAATCTCACCCTGGACCGTGTTGTTGTTGATGATCGAAGGAGCCATCGGGCCTATAGGTGACGACACAGAGGAACTCTCAATGAAAGCACCAATGTCGGTGTCAAAACCGGCGGATCTCGGGTAGGGGGTCCCGAACTGTGCGTCTAGGCGGACGGTAACAGGAGACAAGGGACACGATGTTTTTACCCAGGTTCGGGACCTCTCGATGGAGGTAAAACCCTATTCCTGCTTGATTGATATGGGTAGTACAAGAGTAGATCTACCACGAGATCAAGGAGGCTAAACCCTAGAAGCTAGCCCATGGTATGATTGTTATGTGTCCTATGGACTAAAACCCTCCAGTTTATATAGACACCGGACAGGGCTAGGGTTACACAGAGTCAGTTACAATGGTAGGAGATCTACATATCCGCATCGCCAAAGCTTGCCTTCCACGCCAAGGAAAGTCCCATCCGGACACGGGACGAAGTCTTCAATCTAGTATCTTCATAGTCTTGGAGTCCGGCCAATGATGATAGTTCGGCTATCCGGACACCCCCTAGTCCAGGACTCCCTCAATCCCCGTGTCTTCAAATAGACGGTTCGCTTACAGGGTCAGGTGGCAAATGTAAAAATGCCCCGGCTCCTCGTATTCACTCGACACGTGGAGATAGCCATTATTGAAGCACAGAAGCCGAGGAGTACAACATTAATGGGAAGCCTGACACTGTTCGCTACGACAGGTACTCTAGAATTGGAGAAGAACCCGCCTTGCAATGCCAAAGACAATCTGCGCGCTGGACTCATTGTCATTGAAGCCTGGTTCGGGGGCTACTCAGGGAGTCCTGGAATAGGGGGTATCCGGACAGCCGGACTATATACTTTCGCCGGACTATTGGACTATGAAGATACAAGATTGAAGACTTCACCCCGTGGAAGGCAATCTTGGTGATTCGGATGTTAGATCTCCTTCTCTGTAACCGACTCTGTGTAACCCTAGCCCCCTCCGATGTCTATATAAACCGGAGGGTTTAGTCCATAGGACAACGACAATCATAATCATAGGCTAGCTTCTAGAGTTTAGCCTCTACGATCTCATGGTAGATCAACTCTTGTAATACTCATATCATCAAGATCAATCAAGCAGGAAGTAGGGTCTTACCTCCATCAAGAGGGCCTGAACCTGGGTAAACATCGTGTCCCTAGCCTCCTGTTACCATTAGCCTTAGATGCACAGTTCGGGACCCCCTACCCGAGATCAGCCGGTTTTAACACCGACAACGGCCTTCGCTCGTTTCAATGCAGTACCGCACTACGCTTATCTCAAACTTAAGATGCCCGGTCCATGTGGCGTCATTACAGTTAGAGAAAATACAGAGTGTTCCTTACGTGCGGCAGAATATGTGGCGGCTCTAGTAGCCGGACACTGAACGGCCTCTCCAACTAGAATAAATGATCGGTCATCAAGACCACAGACACGGTTGGACGAGTCGGGCGCACCACTAGTTGTAGTGGCTCAGATAAACCTGAGCTTGGGTCAATGGACATACCCCCATAGGTGGTGCTAGGGGTTGCACGCATGTAAAAAGGCCCATAATTCGGTTTGACCCTATTAATACAGTAATAGATTGCATTTTCATGGTTCATTAAGAATAACCAACTTTGCGCACGAAGTCTTTTCACCTGGGTTTTCTTTGTTACAGATGATCATCATGCTACACCCTTCTAGGCTACGGCACAACAGAGACAAAGGCGCAGACGTGTAGCAGGGCCCCGCTCAAAGGTTTCTTTTTTAGATTAAGACCCTGCGTAAACATTTTTAATGTCTCTTCTTGCTTCACCCCCCCCCCCCGGGTACTCAATCACCAAACGAGAGGGATGCTGGCGTTATTGGCATTTCATCACGTCAGACTAATGCACATACTTGGAAATTTAGGGCTCATTATTGAGAGCATTACTCAGCCCAGTATATGTTGGAAAGTCTGAATACCTTAGGGAGTGTTCAGCGTCGCGAGTTTGGCCTTATATGCATTAGCTTCAAATCATGTCTTTAGTCAATAGTTGGGTTTGCTCGGCTCCCGTATTTTGCTACCTTATGTTCCGCTCTATCGGCTAAGGCGGCACCGAGAGAACTACTGTGATTGTGCCCTAGTTCATTTGGAACAACACATTAGTAGAGAAAGCCGAAAACTGACTGTCATGATATAGCACGAGACTGGTCAACCACTCGAGGACTCAGCGGAATCTTCGCAATTCCTCCGCATTAACGAAGGACTGGTTTCCGGGTCATGTACGTGCGCGCACCGAGTTCGGACGAACGCGGAAGTACCATGGGCTATATACTAGCCCCACCGTCAAACTCCTATGGCTAAGTGAAAGTGTTAAAGCTATATAGTCCAATTGCCACATTCGCTGCGAGCGCAAAGCCTCCTTAACGGACCAAGACATTGGATCAAGTGTGATTACGCGCTTTACCGAACACCCCCGCATTATATGCTTGGGGACTGAAGCCGGCGACTGCAAACTTTTAGGTTACATACATAGATACATACATAAACGGCCGCACAGGAGGCACTATAATACTTTTAGGCAAAAGTATAAACACAGCCTTTATAATCAAAATAGCATTGATTTTACAATTCAGATACATGTCACTCGAATGTGGTACTCTTCGAGCACTGAGCCTCTATTAAATGGGCACCTTCTAGGACTTCTCCAAATTAGTGTTCGGCCGTGTCCTGGCCTCCGGCCGGACCCCGGGTTGCAATAGTGGTGGCCTCCATCCCTGCCCACTATGTTTTAACACGGGCAAGAGCCATCCGCGCACCCTCTATGCACGACGACCTCTTTACAGCGTTGATATGCGGCACAACACCTAGGAATCGTTGCACTAAGCCAAAATAACTGTCCGGCCTTGGTCCCTCTGGCCAAAGATGATCCATGAAAGACCTCATGCCAAGCCCAGACAACCTATGGAGCTCGGCCCACTCGACCATTTGTTCGTTTAACGGAAGCGAATGCTTTGGAGCACTAAACTGCGACCAGAACAACCTTTCCACCTCATGATCCTTCTGATCTTTGAAATATCCAATCGCATCAGCCGCACTGTTTCCCAAGTCCAAGTACGCGTCCTCTGCACTCCATAATTGATCCAGAGGGGCATACTTCGGATCTCCAAACTTCGTCCGCAACAGAAAGGGCTTCCCTGCCGTGATATCTCCGGCTTGGCGAAGCTCCTCCCTTGCCGCTCTGATCTTAGAGCGAGTTTCCTTGGCTACTTCCAAGGCCTTCTGTAGGTCAGTCGCCTTTTCAAGGAGTTCATATTGGCTGGCGGCATCTTACAGCTCAATAGCCATCTTGGCTATTTTATCTCCGCTCTGGTGACGAGCAGCCTGTTCAGCTCTTAACTCCTCGGCCGCCTTTAGGGCGGCCGCGTCACTTCTCCTGGCTTGATCCTTGGCTTGGGCAAGTTCTGCCCGAAGGGTCTCCACGGTGGCAGCTCCATATGCAGTCACAGCATATTATAGATACTAGCATCGAGCTCCTCTTAATATTGGCTGACAATCCAAAAATACATACATTGTGCCTCGTCAAGCCGCTTGTTCACAAGCGTGATGTCGGCATCCACCACTTCAAGTTGTCGCCTCAATTCGGCAAAATCAGCAGTCCGGTCAGCGGCCGGATCTTCAGCCGCCTGCAGACGAAAGCAACATGATCATTACCTGGGAATATGATCCTCTGTTCGCCGCCCTTGGACGGAAACCAGAGTCTCAGGGGCTACTATCTATACAGAGCACACCTATTGTGTGAGGTACAGCCAAAAATACATATATTACTTTGTGTACCTCAAAACCTCTTAGCAGGCTCGTAAATGCTTCGTTGAACCCGTTTTTGGCGGACGAAATCCTCTCGACCACCGTACCCATTAAGGTATGATGCGCCTCTAAGATAGCCGCTTGTTCTAGAAGACCCATCAGTGTGTCCGGCTGTGCACCAGACAATCCCGGACTCTTTCTGTTGCTCTTCTTAGGAGCCGAACACTCCGGACTTCGGGCGGCCGAAGAATTACCTTCTGGCTTTTGCGGATCAGGAGAAATCCTTCGTGACGACACCTCAGGGTCATCCACCCCATGAGGCGGGGAGGCAGGAGGAGGCGTTTCGCTCTCCATCATCTCCGGAAGAAGATCCCCCGAAGACAAACTCTGTTGAGAAGGGCTACAAACCAGACTGCAAGATATATGTTTTGGTTATTATTCTTAGAGATAAAGCAGGATATATTTACCAAAGTACTTTTGATTCACTTACAGCTCGGTGGAGGGCCGGCCCTCTTGCGGGCGCTGTGCGGTGAGGACGCCCTCTGGGGCAGGGGCCCCTGGCGAAGGTTTCTTCCCTCGCTTGGAAACCTCCGTTTCCAAGTCTTCGGAGGTGGCCCTTTTCTTCCCGTGGGGGGAGGGGATTCTCGATTCACCTCCCCGATTATCCTCCTTCTTGGAGACATTAACTCCCCTAGTTTGGATGTGTAATGTATGATGCCCGCTCTCGGCTTCTCTATTCCTCCCTTCATCTTCTCCTGATGGCACTTGATAGGGTGCACGCTCAAGCATCCTGGCTAGTACGGGATCCGGCGAGCCTTCATGAAGAGGGGCCGAACACCTGATCCTCTCCGCCTTTCGTATCTAGTCCTGGCCGAGAGCAATTTTTCAGATTGATGTTGTGTCAAAATATAAAGATATCATGTTCGGTCGCGGAATTACTTACTTGGGTATCTGGACGGTTGTAGTTGAGACCCGCATCCTCAGTGGTGTGCGGACACTTTATTCGTGATCCGAAGAACAATTTGTACATCCCTTCGAGCGTCATGCCGAAGAATTGTTGAATAGTTCGCGGTCCTTCCGGGTTGAACTCCCACATACGGAGAGATCGAAGTTGGCACGGCATGACCCGACAAACTAGCATTACTTGCATTACCTTGACAAGCCTCACATCCCTCTTGAGAAGATCCCGAATGCGTCTTTGCAATGACGGTACGTCATGAGCTGGCTCCCAGTCCAGTCCCTTGTTGACCCATGACGCCAGTTGAGGCGGACGGACCGAGCGGAAGGCAGGGGCGGCCGCCCACTTTGTGCCTCGGGGAGCTATGATATAGAACCACTCCCGTTGCCATAAGTCTGACACCTCCGGGAAGGAACCCTTTGGCCATAGGGCATCGGCGCTTTTGCTTATTATAGCGCATCCGCACTCCGCGTGTCGCCCCTTGATCATCTTCGGCTTTGTATTGAAGGTCTTGAGCCATAGGCCGAAGTGTGGGGTGATGTGGAGGAAGGCTTCACACACGACGATAAACGACGAGATGTGAAGGATGGAATCCGGAGCTAGATCATGAAAATCTAGCCCGTAATAGAACATGAGCTCTCTAACAAAGGGATCAAGACTAAAGCCTAGCCCTCGGAGAAAGTGGGAAACAAATACGATGCTCTTGTTGGGTTCGGGACTAGGGATGACCTGCCCTTGAGCAGGCAACCTGTGCGGGATTTTGGCGGTCAGATACCTGGCCTCCTTGAGCTTCTTGATGTCCTCCTCTGTGACAGAGGAGGCCATCCACCGACCTTGAAGGTTGGATCCAGACATGATTGAAGGTCCGAAGCGCTTAAGCCTGAGGTTTGGGTGTTGGAACTCGAGGTGGGGGAAGGATCGAGCGTGGGAAGAAAAGGACATACGCGTGCAAAGATTTTATTGACCAATGCAGCAATAGATGTGCAATCACGTGTTTATGTTTTTATAACATTTCTCCGTCCAACCCAACATGATATTTTCACCTGGCCCAGCAAGTTTGCGGATTTCGAGAAAAATGCAAAAGGGCTTTAAAGTCCACCATAATATGTAAACGGGCTTCATAGGCGCTACATCATTGTTTCACCTAGCCCACCAAATGGACTAAAAAAACAAATGGACTGGCTGACATGTGGGCCAGTAGGTCGAAGCCTAAGCACTTTCGCAAATAATAAAAATACAGAGGTCCAAGCCTAAGCAAGGCCTTGGATTCACATCCAACGCCGACATTCTTCTTCAATCTCTCATTTTCTTCCCCCGGCGCTGCCGGGACTGCCTGCTCTAGCCTTCGGCGTCCAACGGGGCTGTTTTGCGTGCCTCTCCGTGAAGTGCTACCCCACAAATGGCTAGGCCATCCCTCCACTCCTCCGCATCTCCTGTTATTCTCTATCGAGTGTAGTCCCACCCCGCACCCGAAGCAGTCAATTTTACCACTCATCTCTGTCTGCAACTCCACTGCCGTGTCATCCCCATCTCTGGGGTGTTCCAGTCTGGGGCCTCGCCATCATCCACTAGCTTGGTGCGCTCTGCACAGTGTGGTCAACATGGTCAACAAACGAGAGTCATCATGCCCATGGACATATGCATGCAACTGCATCCTTTTTACCCTAAACATAATGTTTTCTCCCACTGATAGCCGGGATCCAGCAGTTACATGTTCACAAACAAGGAAGTGCGTCCTTATTACTGGCAAAAAATGATTCTCCCCCCTGACAGCTAGGACCCACCAGCTATATCTTCGCATGCAAGGAAGTGCATCCTTATCCTCCCTGACAGCTGGGACCCACCCAGTCGAAGCATTGTGTGTGTACATACCGGTCGATCGGTCTGTCTGCCATGATGAACTGTGGCCGAGTAAGGAGCAGTAGCAGTTCAGGCAGTCCAGTCCAAACCATGTACACTTACGTACAACCAGGGTGCAAGAAAGTAAATATGGCCACGTATGTACATACGGGCGGGGTCTCGAACACGTACTCGCGCATACATACGGCCAGGGCTCGTGTACATGGAGAGGCCACGGACAGCAACAATGGTGTCATATTCATCGGAAGCCAATCGGCTGGGTCAGAACGGAGAAACTGTGTCGTGTTCATGGGGAGGCAACGGAATGCGTCATGTTCATGGGGAGGCAATGGAATACGTTGTTTTCACCGGAAGGCAACCGGCTTGGATGGGACAGCTAAAACGAGGTCTAGCATGCCGCGAAACAGAGGAAACGGTCCTTCTGGGACCGCGTACGGTCGAAATGGGGTCCTGTTCATCGGGAAGGGTCTCGCGTACCGCAAAACGGAGGAAACGGACTTGTGTTCGACCGCGTAGGGTCGAAATGGGGTCCTGTTGATCAGGAGGGGTGTGGCCTACCGTAAAATGGAGGAAACGGACTTGTGTTGGAGCGCCTATGGTCGAAATGGGTTACTGTTCATCGGGTGGGGTGTGGCATACCACAAAACGGGACTCCACGGGCTACTGTTCATCTCCACCGTCAACCTACTCCAGCCTCCACGGGCTACTATTCATCCACCCTCGACCTCCTCCAGCCTCCACCTATGACTATTCATCCACGGGCTCCTGTTCATTGAGCCTCCACCGCTCCTCCACCAGATATTGTTCAACCAGCCCTCTCCATGGGGTCTTGTTCAACCACCCCTCCACAGCATACTGTTCATCCAGTGCTCCATCGGATATTGTTCATGTCAGGACCCCGATCCTATGTCACACCGATCTAGCATGTAACACCGCATATCACATTGCGGCCTCACGCACGGTATTCCCATGGGTGTCACCTTACCAGGCCCGGGACCTTTTGCGCCTTTTGGCTCACATATATGATAGTGTCGCTAGCATCCATATGACAAAGAACCCAGGCTAACATGGCTAGTCGTGAACCCAAAGCGGCGCTAACTTATAGGGACAGGCATACATGACCCAGCAACGAACGTGTCGATCAACAGCGAATGAATCCCAAGTCGTAGCAAGCTACAAGGACTTAAAGGATCACCGCGTGACATTTCCCCGAAGGGACAGACACAAGAACAAAGAAGGACACATGCCGGCCAACCTAAGTGTTCCGGAGCAGTAGCAAGCTACCATGGCTCAGTGGAAGCACTAGGAGACATTTCCCGGTAAGAGAGACTACCAAGGATAAACAACTAGATAGTCAGATCCCACACATACCAAGCATTTCAAACATACACACAATATGCTCGATATGTGCAAATACAACATGGCATCAGAACAAAAATCTACAACTCAAGTACTTTGTTTAAAGGCTCCAGAGAGCCATACATATCATTCATACAGATAGAGGTCACACAACCCAGCATTCAAGTCATAAAAACAACAAGCCATAAGCGGAAGCAACTTGTCTGGGTACAGACATCTAGAAAGTAAAAAGGCTTGAGGAAGCCTATTTATCCTACAAGGGTCCACCATGTGCTCAGGATCACCACCTGGGCCTCAGGCTACTCGTTGACATCAAGGTCTATGTAGAACCCATTAGAAGGGGTTGTAGTATCTTCTGCAAACATAATTAAGCAAACATGAGTACAAAGGTACTCAGCAAGACTTACATAAGATCCTACATACATGCACACTATAAATAAAGGGATGGTGGGGTTATTGCAGCAAGCCATCTTTGACTCTTGGCTAAGCTATCTCATGAGACTCCAACTTGTAATTGTTTTGTGCGCTAGAGTCCACTACACACCACAACAATACACTACCGAGGATCCACTCCTGTCATCCTACGGAAGGGCCATCCTCGGCACTCACTCTTGTCTTGGGGCTTTTAGTAGTTTCCATTTATTTGTCTATGAACTATATAGGCAACCAAGTAGTCCTTTACCGTGGACGCGGCTATTCGAATAGATGATGTTAACCCTCCATGGGTGTACTTCTTCATACATGTTTCCACCACTTAGCGTCTGCACACGACATGTGCTCGCAGACTTCAAGCGAAAGTTGACGTGGGTGTAGACCACGACCTGACTAACCACACAAGTCTCTAGTCTAGGTTTATTGCCTATTCAGGTTCCATCCGCAGGGACTCCGGCCGAGGTTTCCGCATACAGCCCCAAACAATCTATACAGGGTTCCGAGACACCTAACGGGTGGCATACCAAGCCACGTACATACCGCATCACAGCCCACCCCGAGGGTCAGCGCTGCGCACGGCCTCCAGTATACTACAAACACCAGAAACTACTTGCATCTCCTGGACAGAGGACAAGGGAGGCTAGTAAGTCGAGCGGGGTCATATTTCAGGGCCCAATGCATGGTAGTAGCTGAATCTTAAATCACACATACAAATCTCAGTTCTTAAGGATGGTTCCAATGAAACAACCCACCATGTACTCCTACATGGCCTCTCATTGATACCTTTACCAAACCGTGTTCAACACATCACTCTCATTACCGACATGATCATTTCACTCTAGCCCATCACCCAGATGAACCAGACCTGACACGACTCTAAGCATAGCAGGCATAGAAAGGTAGGAAACACATACATGGCTCAATCAAATCCTACACATGCTAGTGGGTTTCATCTAGTTACTGTGGCAATGACAGGTCATGCAGAGGAAAAGGGTTCAACTACCGTAGCACACAACAGTTTGAAACAGGACTGTCTTAAATGCAGTAAATGACAGCAAGAGTGAGAACATGGGATTTTATCGATATGATCAAATGGGTGGTTGCTTGCCTGGCAGGTCTGTAGTCTGATACTATCCTTCGATCGGGTACTCACGGTATTCCTTCGGGGCAGAACCTACCGTAGAGAGCACCGATAACACAATAAATAACAAATAATATGCAACAATATGATGCATGCATGTGACATAGAAAAATGAGTGTGTTGGGATAGTGCAACTATAACAAGATGGGTTTGAGCTAATTTGAACCAAAGATTCAAAGTCCAAACTCATTTGTGATCTTAAATAGTGCCTTATCATGTTTTGCACTAAACCGTAAGTTAACTTGTTTAAACATGCATGAAACAAGTACAGATGAATAGATTGGACTTTTCTTATCATCTTTCATGTATAACACTTTGCATTTGGAGTTACAGATTAATTTCTATGAATTTTTGAAGTTCGCACTTTTTTCTGAAATTTCCTGAATAAGAATAAATCCAGAAAATGAATTACTGCGTCAGCATGGCGTCAGCGGGTCAACTGGGGCGGTCCAGGTCAAACCTGACCAGTGGGGCCCACTGGTTAGTGTCACTGTTAGTTAACTAACCTGATTAGGATTAGTTTAACCCTAATCCAGGTTTGACTAAAGGGCTGGGCCCACATGTCAGTGACCCAGGGGGTCAAATCCCTGGTCAAACTGGGCTGACTCGCCGGTGTTTAGCCACCGGCGACGTCCAGACATGGCGGAGGGTGCGGGTTTCGCCCTCCCGCGACCGAATGGACGGCGGAGGCCACCTATGTGCAGCTGGGAATGAGCCGCGTCGAGGGGTGGTGGTGGTTGAGCTCAAGGTCACCGAAAACGACACCAGCGATGAGCTTTGCGGCTGCCGGAGTTCGAGCGAGGCCGAACTCGTTGTGGTTGTGGTCCTGGAGGCACGAGGCTAGCTCATACGTGGCCTACGTGGTGGAGTGAAGTCAGTGGACACGATGGCGTGGTCATTGGGTGGCCGTTGGATGGCCCGAGCTACGTCGGTGACGAGCTCGGACGGCGGCGCGTGCGATGAAGCTTGTTGTGGTTGTTGCAGGGGACGACAGCAAGAATGGGGAGGATGGGTAGAGGCAGTAGCTCATGGTGATCTCAGAGAGCTAGTCGGCGAGGTTGGGGACGAGCTGGTGCAGGCGTGACGGCGCAAGGGATCTACGGTGACGGCGAGGTCGAGCAAGGCTATTGCGTTGGCTCTGGGGCGAACGAGCGCTCGGGGCCCGGTTTGCTCGATGGAGAGGAGGGTGGCGAAGCTTCTAGACATGGCGAGGTGACGTGGAGTCGACAGTGGCCGCATCTACAACGACGGTGCGGCTGGGGCTGTGTCGGCCATGGTGGGGAGAGCGAGGGAGAGGTGCTAGGGGAGAATGAGGTGTCCAGGAAATCCAGGCGTCCAGCAGCACGGGCGGCAAGCAGCTCGCGCCATGGTGAGCTTGCACGTGCCAGCGTTACCTCCCTGCCTGCCTGGCGGGGAAGAAGCAGCTGGCTGGCGCGGGCCAGCACAGTGCTGGGCCGCCAGGTGGGCCGGCTAGTGGTTTTGGCTAGGTAAGTTGTGTTCCTTTTTATTTCTGTTTTCTTTTCTTTCTGTAGGTTTGTGTCTTTTCTAAAAATACCTAGGCACTTTCAAAAATCATCAAACTACTCATGCCCACTGTATAGAATATATCTAATAGTAAACATTTTGGTTTATGATTATTTGGAGATTTAAAATATTTTATAGCATTTAAATGTCCAAATGCAATTTACATATGATTTAATCTAGTGACCTTAGGATGTCCTAGAAAATTGTGCACCATTTTTGTCAGAGGTTCTAGACCATGGCAATGATGCAGAACATTTTAGAAGGGCATTTCAGGTTCATTGAAAAAGATTTTAGTAAACCCTAGTTGAATTAAGGGGGTGCTGGGGGTTCTGTCATCCCCATTTGCAAGATTCTGATCAAAGTAGACATGATGCAAACACTCTAATGCATGAACTAGCTAGGGTTGTGACAACTCACCCCCACTAAGAAAAATCTCGTCCCAAGATTTAGGATCCTTCAGGAAGAAGGTGGGATACTCAAGTCGAAGACGATCCTCTCTTTCCCAAGTGGCTTCTTTCTCGGAATGGTGTGACCATTGGACCATGAGAAACTTGATGTTATGGCGTCGAGTGGTACGCTCGGCTTGATCAAGGATACGAACGGATATTCATGATAGGTGAGATTATCTTGGAGATGAATCATTTCATGGTCCACTCCACGGATAGGATCCGAGAAGCAACGCCTGAGTTGAGAAACATGGAAGACATCATGGACTCTGGAGAGGTGCAGAGGTAGTTCTAATTGGTAGGCAACTTCTCCTCGTTTGGCAAGAATGCGAAAGGGTTCCCTTTAGAGGAGGAACCCGAAGATAATCCTTCTTGTCAACTTCAAAGATCATAGCCTTATGTTTACGGTCATATTGGCTCTTTTGACGAGATTGGGCTGTTTTCAACTTTTCACGAACAATGCAAACTTGCTCTTCTGCTTCCTGGATCATATCCGGGCCAAAGAATTGTCTTTCCCAGGTTTATTAACGGTTAAGAGGCGTTCGACACCTTCGTCCATAGAGAACTTCAAAAGGAGCTTTGTCCAAGCTAGATTGATAGCTATTGTTATAAGCAAATTCGGCAAATGGAAGGCATTTCTCCCAATCCATCCCGAATGAGATAACAGAAGCTCGGAGCATATCTTCTAGAATTTGATTGACACGTTCTACTTGATCACTTGATTGAGGGTGGAAGGCAGTGCTAAAGGAGAGACGAGTTCCCATAGCATTTTGGAAACTTTCCCAAAATCGAGAGGTGAAGAGACTTCCACAATCCGAGTTAACCATGGAGAGACACTATTCGGGAGATATGTAAATCTGCTAGCTGACTAGCGGTTATACTCTCTCGAACAGGCAAGAAGTGGGCTACTTTGGAAAGACGATCGATGACAACGAAGATAGCATTATTCCCTGTCTTGGTCCTGGGAAAACCGATGATGCAATCCATATCGATTTTATCCCATTTCCATTCAGTAATAGCTAAAGGTTGAAGGGTGCCAGCAGGCCATTCATGCTCTACTTTAACACGACAACAGACATCGCAATTAGCAATATATTGAGCAATTTCTCTCTTCATCCTAGTCCACCAGAACCTCTGGCGTAGGTCCTGATACATCTTAGTACTACCAGGATGAATGGTGAGAGGAAATTCATGAGCCTCCTTAAGGATCAACTGCCGCAGATGCTAGTTCTTGGGAACCACTAGACGGTTCTCAAAGAAGACAACACCTTGGTCATCCATAGAGAAACATTTAGCAACCCCGCTAGCAATGTTTTCCTTGATGCGGGCTATACCTTTATCTCGCTTCTGGGCAGCTATGATTTGATCCGTAAGAGTAGGTTTCGCCACCAAGGTGGAAAGGAGTCCTTGAGGAACAATGTGAAGGTTAAGCTTCCGGAATTCCTCATGGAGAAGTGTTTGACTTTGTTGTAACATCAGGTTGTTACAATAAGATTTACGACTTAGTGCATCAGCCATGACATTGGCTTTTCCTGGGGTGTAAGTTATCCCTAAGTCATAATGTGATAACAAATCGACACAACGTCTTTGCCTGAGATTGAAATCTGGTTGGGTGAATATATATGTTAGACTTTGGTGATCGGTGAAGATTTCGCAATGATTACCGAGAAGGTAATGTCGCCAGTTTTTGAGTGCATGGACGACAGCTGCAAGCTCTAGATCATGGGTAGGATAATTTTCCTCATGTGGATGCAAGTGCCATGAAGCATAGGCTATTACATGACGGTCTTGCATGAGTATGCAACCTAGTCCTTGTCGCGAGGCGTCGCAATAGATAACAAAGTCCTTGGAGAAATCTGGTGGTACCAGTACGGGAGCAGATGCCAGGCGTCTTTTCAGTTCCTGAAAACTGTGCTCGCACTGTGGGGTCCACTCGAACTTTTTATCTTTCTTGAGTAGTTTAGTTAGAGGTTTAGCAGCTTTGGAGAAGTTCTCGACAAAGCAGTGACAATAGCTCGCTAAGCTAAGGAAACTCCAAACTTGCTTGACGATTCAGGTGGAGTCCAGTTAAGAATGGCTTGAACTCGCTCAGGATTGACAGCAATACCTTTACCAGAGATGACCTGGCCTAGATAGGTCACTTTTGGCAACTAAAATTCACATTTAGAGAATTTGGCATCAAGGCGATGCTCTCGAAGTTTCATTACCACTAGCCTTAGATGCTCGACATGTTCTTCCTCATTCTTGGAGTAGATGAGTATATCATCGAGGTAAACCATGACGAACTTATCCAAATACTCCATGAAGATGGAGTTCATTAACCTAGAGAAAGTGGCTGGGGCATTGGTTTAGCCGAAGGACATGACAGTCTACTCGTATTGGCCATAATGAGTAACAAAGGCCGTTTTGGGAATGTCCCCGTTCTTGATTTTGATTTGATTGTAGCCCAATCTCATATCCATTTTAGAGAAGACTGAGGATCCAGCGAGCTGATCATATAGGTCATTGGTCCTAGGGAGCGGATACTTGTTCTTTACTATGACCAAGTTGACGGGTCGATAATCTACGACCATCCGCTCTGTACCATCCCTCTTCTTGACAAAGAGGACGGGACAAGCCCATGGAGAAGAACTAGGACGGATGAAACCGTTTTTCAAGGACTCGTCGAGTTGTTTCTTGAGCTCAGCTAGTTCTAGTGGTGCCATCTTATAGGGTCTCCTAGAAATTGGGATAGTTCCTGGGATAAGATCTATCATGAACTCAACATCCCTGTCAGGTGGAACACCTGGCAGTTCTTCGGGAAAGACATCCGGAAAGTCACGGACTACCAGAACATCTTCGAGGTCTGGCAAAGGACTGGCATTAAGATAGTAGAGCTGACGCTTAGCTACTCGGGTCAGGACATTGACTACCTTGACCGATGGGTGTGTGAGTTGAACAGTCCTAGAGAAACAATCAATCTTAGAATGATGGGCTGTCATCCAGTCCATACCCAAGATGATATTTATGTCCGAGGACTTGAGAGCTATCAAAGATGCAAGGAAAACAAGTCTATCGACGTGATTTTCATTCCCATGATTTACTTTAGAAATTTGCCATCTAGAACCAGGAGTAGAAATTTCCATGGTAGAGGGCATGTCACAAAATGCGGTGTTATGCAAACGAGCATAGCTCTCGGATATAAATGATTGAGATGCTCCAGTATCGAAAAGAACAGATGTCGGATGGCAGTTAACAAGGAGCATACCAAGAACGATGTTGGGATCATCCTGAGCCTCTTCAGCTGAGACACAGTTCACATGGCCACGTGCAGCAATGGCCGGCTTGGGTAGTACACCTTCCCTGCTGGCTTGCCACGGCCAACAGCTTTTCCAGACTGGTTGTGGTTGGGGTTGTTCTGGGGACGCTCTCGCATCTAGTGACCTGGTTCTCCACACTTGAAGCATGTCACAGTGCTGGTGCGTGGGGGAGCATTGGTGGTTGATCCACCATAAGACTTGGGCGGTGCATACTGCTGGGTTGGATGAGGCGCCTGATAGGATGGCATCGGTGTGAACCTGGGTGGTAGAGCTGTGTTAGGCACCCACACCCGGCGCTTCTGAGAGCCAGGACCGGATGAGGCACCAGTGTCACGGGCGTGCTTGTGTGTAGCTTCGAAGTCAGTCTAACCTGTCTCAGCACTGATAGCCTTGTTCACTAGCTTCTAGAAGGAAGTGCACTCGTGCAGTCGGAGATCACGGTGAAGCTCGGGGCTTAGTCCCTTGCGGAACCTCGCCTGCTTCTTGGCATCGGTGGATACTTCTTCAGTTGCATAGCGTGGTAAGTTTCCAAACTCTCTGTTGTGTGCATCCACAGTGAGCCTACCCTGGGTGAAGTTGAAGAACTCCTCCCGCTTATGATCCATAAGACCTTCCGGGATGCGATGCTCATGGAAAGCCTCGCTGAACTCTGCCCAAGTGGTAACATGGCCAGCTGGCGCATGGCCTCATAGTTCTCCCAACAAAGGCTGGCGAGGCCTTCAAGATGATAAGAAGCGTAAGTGACCTTGTCAGCTTCGGCTATGTGTGGAGAGCGTAGCTTGTGGGTGATGCTGCGGAGCCAATCATCCTCATCGAGAGGCTCGACGGAATGATGGAAGGTGGGTGGGTGTAACTTGATGAAGTCACTGAGAGACACCAAGTCGTTCCTCTGGTGTTGTGTTGTGTTCTGCTCACTGCGTTCTAGCAAACGATTGGTGTCATGCTTGCCCCTATCGGCATCCAGCATGACATCAGATTTGCATTCCTAGCCCCACTGCCTTCAGCCTGCTCTGGGACAGCAGGGTCGTTTCGGGTGTTGACCATTCTAGGAGAAACAAGACAACGGTTTAGACAGGGATGACAAAATTCTGACATAGAAGTGCAGAATGTAATGGATGACTTGGAATGCAAGATGTTCATTCGTACGACATGGTAATACAGAAGCTGCCATATTTATACCATCGGTCATACACACCATACACGGTTTAGTACAAGATCAAACTGAAGTACAATTGCGGTGAAAGGAAGATTACATCTCATTGTAGGCATTCCAAGCTCCTATACATTATTTTTCTACACCTAAGAAATCCAATACACACTAAGTCATATTCCACAAGATGCGCAGGACTATGGAAATACAACTACTACATACTACCAGTGTCGTGATCCAGCTCAGTCGTTGTCGGTGTCAAAACCGGCGGATCTCGGGTAGGGGGTCCCGAACTGTGCGTCTAAGGCTAATGGTAACAGGAGGCGGGGGACACGATGTTTACCCAGGTTCAGGCCCTCTCTATGGAGGTAATACCCTACTTCCTGCTTGATTGATCTTGTTTGTATGAGTATTACAAGAGTTGATCTACCACGAGATCGTAGAGGCTAACCCTAGAAGCTAGCCTATGATTATGATTGTTGTTGTCCTACGGACTAAACCCTCCGGCTTATATAGACACCGGAGGGGGCTAGGGTTACATCAGGTCGGTTATAGAGAAGGGAATCTACATATTCGAATCGCCAAGCTTGCCTTCCACGCAAAGGAGAGCCCCACCCGGACACGGGACGAAGTCTTCTATCTTGTATCTTCATAGCCCAACAGTACGGCCAATGTATATAGTCCGGCTTTCCGAGGACCCCCTAATCCAGGACTACCTTAGTAGCCCCCGAACCAGGCTTCAATGATGATGAGTCTGGCATGCAGATTGTCTTCGGCATTGCAAGGAGGGTTCCTTCTCCGAACTCTTCAAAGTACCTGTTGTAAAGAGCAGTGTCCAGCTCCTCATTTAACGCTACGCTTCATCGGCTTCTGTACCTTAATAATCTCAGCTTCGACATGTCGAGCGAATGCAAGAAGTCAGGGCATTTTTACACTTGCCACCCTAACCACGTAAGTAAATTGACTATTTAAAGAGACAAGGATCTTCAGATCCAATCCACACCATCTCCCCTAAGCAAGGAATCATCAGAGCATGCCTGCAAAAACAATTCCAACATGGCCAACGCTCGCAGTTCCTCCTCCTGCACCCACAGTGCCAAGCCGGGCGATTGGGAGAGGTGTACCGTATCCCACGGTCAATTGGTGAAGTTGGAGACCCAGGGGTTTCTCCCTCCTGCATATCTAGTCCGCATTCGAGACGGATTGGCTTCCTTTGACAGCGGGGAGCAAGCGGAGAATTTTCCCAACCCATCCATGGGGGAGCGAGTATGCCTTGCCCCCTACTTGCTGAGGGGCTTTCCAATCCATCCATTCCTCTGCGAGCTTCTAGAGTACTATGGCCTCCAGCTGCACAGCTTCACTCCTGCCTCCATCCTGCACATCGTAGGTTACGTCGCTCTTTGTGAGCTATTTCTGGGTTATGAAGCCCATTTTGATCTATGGAAGAAGTGGTTTTGCCTCGTCCCTCATAATCAAGAGGGATCGATATTCCAAGTGGGCGAAGCCGAGATATGGCGAATCGCCGGGACCGGATACCTATCCGGTACAACGAAGAAGGCATCTGAAGAATGGCCTTCCGAGTGGTTTTACATTGAGGACGTCTCCCTTCCCAACCCAATCTGGATGGGTCTTCTTGAGTTTACAAGCACTCCACTGAAGAAATGCCTTAGCTGGCGTCCCCGGAGCCTCATGGAAGAAGACAGCAGGGAGGTTCTTTAATTGATGAGCAAGATAAGAACACTTGCCCAATCCGGATTATCAATAATCCAGGTTATGGCGATATGCATAATGCGGGGGGTTCAGCCATTCCAGTACCGAGGGTGTCCCATGTGGCACTTCAATGGAGAAGACGATGCCACCCGTTACGGTCGCAAAGGTTCAGACTCCACCACCGCTTTTGTGAAAATATTGTCCGGTCTATACGAAGGGGGAAAAGAGGAGTTCATCCGCATTAAGCCACGGGATGGATTTTCCATGTACAACCCTCTCAGCTAGGTGAGTTTCTATCGATTACTCAACTCTATTCATTCCTTGAGTACTTTTTCATAAAATCTTAATATGTCCATTCATAACAGGAATGGCAGAAAATAACCAGGGAGATCCAAAGCCCGGCACCACAGCCAGAGGACCATAACCGGGACCTTGACCCCGGATTCGAAGAGGATCCGGATATATTCGTGGAGCTCGGGGAAGGGGTGTTTTACCAGGCGAGCTGTGACGGCACAGAAGTGGCCATCATTGCTGACTATCCCGGCCTCCTCCCTGCATCACATGTAAGTAAACATGAGACTTATCTTCCGAAAAGGATTCACTCTTTCCGCCTTACCCACCGCACAATTGTTATGCTCTAAAGGGAAGACGATCGACACACCATGCCGAACCCGAGGCGACTCGCCAACAAGGGGCACCCATGCTGGGTAGGCCTTCAAAAAGAAAGGCAAGAAGAAACATCGCCGAGCCATCATCAAAGAAGTATGGTTTTAAACATGCTCTCTAGTTGTCATATTAAAGTATGACACTATCCGTTGTGTCTTAGCAGAAAGAACATCCATCGGACTATGTCCAGGGATCCTGCCGGCCGTGCCTCCACTAGTCAGATTTCGGACCCAGTCTCGAGGACGATGGTCAACACAGAAGTGACACTGGACTATCCTCATACCGAGGATTCAGATAGAATATCTGCTACAAATTCTGAAGTGGAGAGCGCCATGAATCATCGGCGCCGGCGGGCCGCACTACGCGACCCTTGTTTTTTCAGAAGAGGCTTTCAACGCCTTCAACTCAGGTGATCCGTACATCCGAGCTGCTCGAGATGGGCTTGCTAGAGCCACAAACCAGTATTTGAAAGATATATGGGTAAGTAAAATCTGATAATTATGTATATCAGTAGCCCTTGAGACTTGAAACAGTTGGTACAACTGATTTAAGGATCATTGTATGAATAGGTTCTCACAGAGAAGAATAACCTGTTGTCTCAAGAGCTGGAGAAGTGTCAAACCTAGCTAAGGGCCGCAACTACCAACTAGAGGAATCCAAGAAGGCCTCAATTGGTAATGTGTCTCTCTATCGAGAAAAAACATAATCACATGTACCTGCAGTGCTAACATGGCTGCAGGTCTGATGGCAGATTCCGAAGATAATCCCGGAGCGAATCCAGAAATCCTACGAGAGGATGATCAAAGAGCTCCAAGGCAACTGGAAGCTGGCAACCGTGTACTTACATGGGTCATTCAGGAGAAAAACAAACTCCAAGATGCCAATACCCAGCTGGGCGAAGAATTGAAAGATGTTCGGGCCTAGCTGGCTGACTCCGTGAAATAAAATAAATGGCTTCAACGCGGCATTTTTAGTATGTTCTCAGATGAACCTTTATATAGTTCGGCGAAGAAGGTAACTAACAGAGTTATGTCTGTAGGTATGTTGATTGGCCGTCCTGAAGAGGAGATGCCCGGATCCTCAGGCGATCGGCTACAAGAGTTGTCGCAACTGCACGAGCAAATTCGGCAGGCAATGCGGAGTGTCGCCAAGGCTTTATGGCCATCCGCCTCCCTACCTAGAAGTATGGAGGATCTTGTATAGGTATTCAAAGGAGCGCAGTGGCGTGTCCGACTATGGAAGATATCAACCTGTCGAGAGGGTGCGAGGGAAGCTTGGGCTATGGTGAAAACACGGTATACCAAGCTCGATCCGAATCATATGGCCCGGGTCGGACCTGTAGGGTCAGATGGGAAAGAAATTCGAGTTAGTCTGGTATATGACCAGGTAGAATTAGCTGCCAATTAATCCCAACAGGATTGTAAGCTAGAAAACCTGTTGGATGGCATGGAAGAGGAAGTTTTTAAGTCCAAATGACTATGTACTTCAATGGACAAGTTTGTCCCTAGCCGGATTGTAAATCATTTGTCATGGCAGACCTTTTCGCTTCGGCCTCCGGACCCGACAGTCCAGAGTGTTTCCTAATACCTGCTCAGTAATATAAAACTGGGGTATGCGTGGAAACCAGGCGTAGGGGTCGTAGTTGCTTGAACAGACAAGTACCTAACTAGCTATGTTATATTACATTGATAGTAAGAAACATCTTCCAGAGAGAATAGTTCCGTTAAGGGTTCCTTTCACTGGATGTGCATGCATTAACATGCATTTCTGAACTGTGAATAAAAAATCACAGTATATTTAACATCTGGGGGTTCATGGTGTAATAAGTAAGAAACATCTTTAGTCCACCGATCGAATATTCCCTTAAGAACGCTAGCTTTCGGCTTCACCGAGTCTGAGGTACACATCCGGAGTACCCGGTAGTAACAATCGCAGAGGTGCTCCCTTTATGCCCTAGCCGGACTAACGAGAACGTAGGGCATAAGCACAGGAACCAGGCAACCCAGCTTGGCCAAAACTTAAGTCATATCGATGCATATAATGGCGGAGAAAAGGTACATATGGAAAAAGGACACATATGCGACGAGTTTTACGCTCGAAAGTGATTGCAATTAGCTTTCGTATAAGAAGCCCCCAGGTATAATGATCGCACATACTTGAAGATTAGTGTGTCGCAAGTGTGTGGTCCAGCCACACTAAAGCTTTAGAGCTACAAAAGAAAAAAGCAAAAAGAGAGCTAAAAAGTAAATAGAAAGGAACGAAGGGAAGGAGACGAACAAAGAGTTCGGCGCTAGGAGTAGAATCTTTAGAATCTGGCCGCGTTCCATGGGTTTGGGTCGAGGCGATTATCTGATGCATCACACAGGTGGTGCTCTCCTCCGGTGAGGACTTTGTCGATAATGAAGGGACCCTCCCACTTGGGCTTGAGCTTGTCCTTTTTCTTGTCTAGTAGGCGTAGAACGAGTTCGCCAATATTACAAGTCTTGGCCCGTACTTCTCTGCTTTGATACCTGCATGCCTATTGTTGATAAAATGCGGAACGGGCTTTTGCGACATCGCGCTCCTCTCCCAGGGCATCTAAGCTATCCTGTTGATCAAGCTCGGCTTCTCTCTCTTCCTCATGAATGATATCGCAGGGCAACACAACCTCTGCGCCGTACACCATGAAGAAGGGTGTATATCCGGTAGTGCAATTCGGCGTGGTCCGCAGCCCCCAGAGTACGGAGTCCAGCTCCTCTACCTAGTGTGTGTCCAATTCTTTTAAGGATCGCACTAGTCTGGGTTTAATGCCGCTCATAATAAGACAATTGGCTCATTCGACTTGACCATTTATTTGAGGGTGATAGATGGAGGCGTAATCGAGCTGAATGCCCACATTACCGCACCAAGTTTTCACCTCATCGGCTGTGAAGTTGGAGCCGTTATCAGTGAGGATGCTGTGGGGAACCCCATAATGGTGCACAACACCAGATATGAAGTCTATCATGGGTCCGGATTCGGCCGTTTTAACTGGTTTGGCCTCGATCCATTTGGTGAATTTATCCACCATGACCAACAAGTATTTTTTTTCTTATGGCTTCCCCCTTTAAGGGGTCCGACCATATCCAGCCCCCAGACCGTGAAGGGCTACGTGATGGGGATTGTTTGTAGAGCGGTGGGTGGCATATGGCTTTGATCGGCGAAAAGCTCGCATCCGATGCAATGTTGGATGAGGTCCTGTGTGTCTGCTCGGGCCGTCGGCCAGTAGAAACCTGTACGGAAGGCCTTGCTTACAAGGGCCCGAGCTGCGGCATGGTGACCGCCGAGTCTGGCATGAATTTCAGCCAAGAGTTGCTGCCCTTCCTCTTCGGAGATACATCTTTGAAGTACTCCGGTAGCGCTTTTCTTATAAAGCTCTCCCTCATGGACTTTGTAGGCTTTAGAGCGTCGCACAATGTAGTGTGCCTCATTTTGATCCTTGGGGTGTTCTTGCCTATTAAGGTAGGCCAAGAAGGGTTCGGTCCATGGGGCGATGACAACCATGATGAGATGGGTCGATGGTGTTATTTCGGTGGCAGAGCCCCCGATTATGTTAGTGTGTTCGGAATCCGAGGTTGTGGTCGGATCCGTACTAGTGTTGTCGGTCTCCCCTTGCCACACCATGGATGGATTGAAAAGCCTTTCCAGAAAGATGTTAGGTGGGATGGGGTCGTGCTTAGCGCCAATGCGGGCAAGAACATCCGCCGCTTGATTGTTTTCTCGAACCACATGATGGATTTCGAGCCCCTCGAATCGAGTTGACATTTGTAGAACGGCGTTACGATAAGCCGCCATTTTCGGATCTTTGGCATCAGAGTCTCCATTTTTTTGAGACATTGCGAGGTTTGAATCCCCACGCGCTTCCAGGCGCTGGATGCCAACGGAGACAGCCATCCGAAGACCATGCAACAGAGCCTCCTATTCGGCTGCATTGTTGGAGTCTATGTATAATATTTTGAGTACCTATTGGACTGTATCTCTAGTGGGGGATGTTAGGACAACACCCGCTCCCAGACCTGCCAGCATTTTAGAGCCGTCGAAGTGCAAGATCCAATTGGAGTATGTGTCATACTCTTTAGGAAGTTTGTCTTCTGTCCATTCGGCGACAAAGTCCGCCGGTACTTGCGATTTAATGGCTCGCCATGGTTTATATGTAATATCGAATGGGAGGAGCTCGATGGAGCACTTAGCAATCCGGCCCGTTGCATCGCGGTTGTTTATTATGGCATTGAGTGGTACTTCGGAGGCCACCGTGATTGAACACTCTTGAAAGTAGTGTCGTAGTTTCCGGCATGCCATGAAGACCGCGTATGCTATTTTTTGATAATGAGGATACCGAGATTTGCATGGTGTGAGGACAGTGGATATGTAGTATACCGGCTTTTGAAGTGGGAACTTGTGTCCGTCCTCCTCTCGTTCGACGACGAGCACTGCACTCATAACTTGGTGTGTTCCAGCTATGTATAACAACATGGGTTCGCCAACCATTGGTGCGGCCAGGATTGGGTTGCTTGCTAAAAGAGCCTTTATTTCTTCATGTCCGGCCATCGTTGCGTTCGTCCACTCGAAGTGTTCGGTTTGTCGAAGAAGGCAATAAAGTGGCAATGCCTTTTCTCCCAATCTAGAGATAAAGCGGCTTAAAGCTGCCATGCGTCCAGTCAGTTTCTGGATTTGTTTGAGATCTGTTGGTGTAGCCAACTATGACAAAGCTCGGATTTTAGTTGGGTTTGCTTCAATTCCTCTATTGGAAACGAGGAAGCCCAGCAGCTTTCCAGCGGGAACGCCGAAAACACATTTTTCCGGATTGAGCTTAATGTCATATGTTCGGAGGTTGTCGAATGTAAGCCTCAGATCGTCTATTAAAGATTCGACGTGTCTGGTCTTATTGAATCATGCGTTGGTAGATTCCACATATGCTTCAACTGTTTTGCTGATATGTTTCTCCAGGCATGTTTGAATCATGCGTTGGTAGGTGGCACCGGTGAGGGAGTCCTGTATAAGGGGGTACCCGGATAGCCGGACTATATACTTTGGCCGGACTGTTGGACTATGAAGATGTAAGATTGAAGACTTCGTCCCGTGTCCGGATGGGACTCTCCTTGGCGTGGAAGGCAAGCTTGGCGATTCGGATGTTGATCTCCATTTTTGTAACCGACTCTGCGTAAACCCTAGTCCCCTCCGATGTCTATATAAATCGGAGGGTTTAGACCGTAGGACAAAAACAACAACAATCATACCATAGGCTAGCTTCTAGGGTTTAGCCTCTCTGATCTCGTGGTAGATCAACTCTTGTAATACTCATATCATCAAGACCAATCAAGCAGGAAGTAGGGTATTACCTCCATCGAGAGGGCCCGAACCTGGGTAAACATTGTGTCTCCAGTCTCCTGTTACCATTAGCCTTAGACGCACAGTTCAGGATCCTCTACCCGAGATCCGCCGGTTTTCACACCGACATTGGTGCTTTCATTGAGAGTTCCAATGTGTTGTCACGATAAGGTTTGATGGCGCGTATTGTTGTCAAGGACAACATCACCTCCGGGGGAGCCATGGTTCTAGGTCAAACTCTCCGGCTGGGCGGCTTCGTCATGACTGCCCGATGGGCTGTCGCACCGACGATGACTTCTCAGGTCATCAGGAACAACCTCCACGTCGATTCGGAAGTCTTCGAACAGATGGATCCAATGGAGCTCTCCTCCCTTAATGAGCTCTTGGATCACATCGCCGCCCTGGGCGTCGCTACAGACTATGACTGGGTCGGGCTTAAACCTGACCAAAGGGAGATTCACTCTCCGCTAGTCACCCATGAGATAGCGGTAGTGGAAGAGCATCACACTAATTCTTCCTCTGTCTTGAGGACGAACTATGTCCGGATTTCCGAGCTCGCTAAGCCGGATACCCGCTCGCGGGAGGACATGGCCCGAACCCCGGATTCAGAATCGGCCGGCGGGCTGAAGAAATTGGGCAATACTCCGAAACTCGTGCCGTTGAGCTCAGAAGTTTCATTGCCCCTGGGCCTTGGATTGGGTCAGGATTCGGATTTAAAACCACCCACCCACCCAGATCTATTCAATCTTTCACATATCAGACAAGAGCCCCAAGAAATAGTACATCATTACTAGGCCAGATTCCTCCGTGTGATAAACAGGGTCAAGGACTGTCGCGAGGAAGACGCAATCTCCGTCTTTTACAAAAATTGCACAGACAAAGGGATTCTCAACGCTATAAGTCGCCGTGACATAGCACACTTTGCTGACTTAGCAGCCATAGTGCAAAAATACTGCGCGATGGAAAGCACCTGGAAAACCCAAACAAGCTTTTGGGACAATCTGGCTCTAACCAAATACTCTGTCCGAACTAAAAGGGTAAACTCTCGTAAGTCAGCCAATTCAAGTACCAAGAAACCAAAGCCCGCCATAAGGCGTGGAACCGTATTGTAAGAATGGCTAAACGGGCCGTGCAAAATTCCCAGCACACCGGATACCACGCCAACGCATAGCCTTAGAGCATGTTGGATACTCCGGCAGGTAGCAAAAAGCAGCGAGGATCTCCTCATAAACCATACAGCAGAGCAACATCCTGCCGGAGACAACAATATGGTATTGACAGTCTTCGAGACTTTCGCCTCAAATAATAGGCGCAAGCGAGCTCAGGCGCAGCCTCACCGAAGTTTGTCACGTGGCAACAATCAACCCATGGAACAACACGACTATAACTTACAGTGCCAGTGACAAACCTAAATTCCGAATAGTCCGAGCACCAGCCGCTTTGGTCCTTAGTCCAATTGTGGATGGCTTCAGGCTCACTAAAGTGCTCATGGACGGCGGAAGCGGGCTAAACCTCATCTACGAGGAAACCCTTAACAAGATGGAAATTGACAGGAGCCGCATTGAGCAAAGCAGCACGACCTTCAGGGGAATCATCCCTAGTCAGGAGGCGCGATGCGCGGGAAAAATCACACTGGATGTGGTATTCGGTACGTCGGAGAATTACATGTCCGAAGAAATTACATTCCATGTGGCCCCATTCAGCAGCGGATACCACACCCTTTTGGGGTGGGACGCATTCATGAGTTTCCAGGCTATACCACATTACGGGTACATGAAGCTCAAAATGCCCGGGCCCAACGGAATCATCACTCTAGCCAGTGATCCGGACGTCGCACTCCGTGCCGAAAATAAAACCGCCGCCCTCGCCCTGGAGGCATTATCAGAAGCCCTCGCGGCCGAAGAGCTGACAACACTGCGAGCAACAATGGACAGAGACGACGTGATACTCGACAAGAGACCTAAATCCACCTCCTTCAAACCTGCGGACGAGATAGTCAAATTCCAGGTCCACCCAACGGACCCTACAAAGACAGCTTCCATTGGAACACAGTTGAACCCCACAATAGACGCCGCATTGCGAGATTTCCTGCGTGAGAATTGGGATATCTTTGCCTGGCACCCTTCAGACATGTCGGGCATCCCACGTAGGCTGGCTGAACACAGCCTGAATATACTGAAAGGATACAAGCCAGTCAAGCAGACCCTTAGGCGCTTCCCAGAACCTAAGCGGCAAGCCATGGTAGAGGAGCTAGCCAAGCTACTCGAGGCTGGATTCATCAAAGACATCAAACATCCGGATTGGCTAGCAAACTTGGTAATGCTACCAAAGAAGGACAAATCCTGGCGCTTATGTGTCGATTTCAAGGACCTCAATAAAGCTTTCCCTAAGGATCCCTTCCCACTCCCCCGCATTGATCAAATCATCGACGCCACCGTAGGACACGACTCATTGTGCTTCCTCGAAGCATACTCCGGATACCATCAGATCAAGATGGCGGAGTACGACCAGGCCGCAACAGCCTTCATTACACCATACGACCCCTTCTGTTTTAACACCATGCCTTTCAGGCTCAAAAACGCCGGCGCAACCTATCAACGCATGATTCAGACATGCCTGGAAAAACAAATCGGCAAGACAGTAGAGGCCTATGTAGACGACTTGATCATCAAAACCAGACACGTTGAAACTTCAATAGATGACTTGAGGCTTACGTTCGACAACTTTCGAACATACGACATCAAGCTCAACCCAGAGAAATGTGTCTTCAGGGTACCCTCCGGGAAATTTCTCGGCTTCATCGTTTCCAATAGAGGAATTGAAGCAAATCCGGCAAAAATCCGAGCTCTGTCACAGTTGGCTATCCCAATTGACCTCAAGCAGATCCAGAAACTAACTGGATGCGTGGCCGCCTTAAGCCGCTTTATCTCCCGCTTGGGAGAAAAGGCACTACCTCTTTATCGCCTTCTACGACGCACCGAGCACTTTGAGTGGACGAATGCGGCCACGGCTAGACTGGAAGAAATAAAGGCACTTTTGGCCACAAACCCAGTCCTGACCGCGCCAAACGTTGGCGAACCCATGCTATTATACATAGCCGCAACAAACCAAGTTGTGAGCACAGTGCTCGTCGTCGAATGAGAAGCAGACGGACACATGTTCCCGCTCCAAAAGCCGGTATATTACGTGTCCACTATCCTCACTCCATGCAAATCTCGGTACCCACACTATCAAAGGATAGTGTACGCGGTCTTCATGGCATCCCGAAAACTATGACACTACTTTCAAGAGTGCTCGATCACGGTGGCCTCCGAAGTACCACTCAATGACATAATAAATAACCGCGACGCAACAGGCCGAATTGCTAAATGAGCTATTGAGCTCCTTTCGTTTGACATAACATACAAACCACGACAGTCCATTAAGTCGCAAGTACTGGCTGACTTCGATGCCGAATGGACAAAAGCCGAACTCCCTAAAGAGTATGGCGCGTACTCAAATTGGATCACGCATTTCGATGACTCTAAAATGCTAGCCGGATTGGGAGCGGGTGTCGTGCTGACATCCCCCACTGGAGACACGGTCCAATACGTACTCCAAATATTATACACAGAATCCAACAATGCAGCCGAATACGAGGCTCTGTTGCATGGACTTCGGATGGCAGTCTCCATGGGCATCCAACGCCTCGAAGTACGCGGGGACTCGAACCTCGCAATATCTCAGGTAAATGGAGACTTTGATGCCAAGGACCCGAAAATGGCGGCCTATCGCAATGCCGTCCTCAAAATGGCAGCTCGATTTGAGGGGCTCGAATTCCACCATGTGGTCAGAGAAAATAATCAAGCGGTCGATATCCTCGCCAGCATCAGCACTAAATGCGACCCCGTCCCACCTAATGTCTTCTTAGAAAGGTTGTTCAAGCCATCCGTGGCATGGGAAGGGGAGTCCGGTACTATTAGTCCGGCTCCGAACACAACCCCAGATTCTGAACTATCTGATGTAATCGGAGGCTCTGCCACCAAAATAATACCTTAGGCCCACGAAATAAGGGCTGTAATCGCCCCGTGGACTGAGCCCTTCTTGGCCTACCTAAATAGGCAAGAGCTCCCCGAGGACCAAAATGAGGCACGTTGCATTGTGCGACGCTCTAAGGCCTACAAAGTCCATGAAGGAGAGCTCTACAAGAAGAGCACCACCGGAGTGCTCCAACGATGCATCTCCGAAGAGGAAGGGCGGCAGCTCTTAGCCGAAATCCATTCCAAACTCGGTGGGCACCACGCTGCAGCTCGGGCACTTGTGAGCAAGGCTTTCCGAACTGGTTTTTACTGTCTGACAGCCCCGGCAGATGCATAGGACCTTGTCCAACATTGTGTCGGTTGCCAACTCTTTGCCAATCAGAGCCTTATACCACCCACCGCCGTACAAACAATCCCCATAACTTGGCCCTTCGCGGTCTGGGGGGTGGATATGGTCGGACCCCTTAAAGGGGGAAGCCACAAGAAAAAATACTTATTGGTCATGGTGGACAAGTTCACCAAATGGATAGAAGCCAAACCAGTTAAAACGGCCGAATCCGGACTAGTGATAGACTTCATTTCAGGGGTTGTACAACGTTACGGCGTCCCCCACAACATCATCACCGACAATGGCTCGAATTTTACAGCCGATGAGCAAACTACGCCTCTGTCTATCACCCCCAAACAAACGGTCAAGTCAAACGCGCAAACGTTCTCATCATGAGCGGCACCAAACCCAGACTAGTGCGATCCTTGATGGAATCATACACACATTGTGTCGAGGAGCTTGACTCTGTACTCTAGGGGCTGCGGACCACGCCCAATCGTACCACCGGATACACACCATTTTTTATGGTGTACGGCATAGAAGCAGTGTTACCATGCAA
Source organism: Triticum aestivum (assembly GCF_018294505.1). Lineage (NCBI taxonomy): Eukaryota > Viridiplantae > Streptophyta > Magnoliopsida > Poales > Poaceae > Triticum > Triticum aestivum. The sequence goes on along the minus strand of NC_057813.1, from coordinate 435,727,168 downwards.
CATAATCCATGACTCACCTCGCGTGCGCATGTACGAAGAGAAGGAGGCCGAGCTAGATCGCCAGGACAACTTAGATGCTTTGGAGGAGGAGCATGACATCGCAAAAGCCCGTTCCGCATTTTATCAGCAACAGGCTCGAAGGTATCAAAGCAGAGAAGTATGGGCCAAAACTTATAACATTGGCGAGTTAGTTCTACGACTCCCCGAGAAGAAGAAGGACAAGCTCAAACCCAAGTGGGAGGGCCCCTTCATCATCGATAAAGTTCTCACCGGTGGAGCGTACCGTTTGTGTAGTGCATCTAATAACAGACTCGAGCCGAATCCATGGAACGTGACCAGACTCCAGAAATTCTACGCCTAGCACCGAACCCAGTGTTCGTCTCCTTAACCCCGCATCTTCAATTATGTTCTCTTTCTTCCTTTCTCGCCCTCTTTTTCCCTTTTAACATACAACCTTAAAAATGTACGGATGCCCTAATCACTCCGGTCGCACTATGCGTGCACACTATACCTGGGGGCTTCCTATCCGGAAGCTAAATATAAGTACTTTAGTGGCTTCTTGCCACCCACATATGCGTTTTCTTTCCATATGTGCCTTTTCTTCACCATTATATGCATCGATATGACTTAAGTTTTGGCCATGCTGGGTTGCCTGGCTCTTGTGTTTATGCCCTACGTTCCCGTTAATTCGGCTAGGGCATAAGGGGAGCACCTCTACGATTGTTACTGCCGGTTGAGCCGGATGTGTACCTCAGACTGGGTGAAGCCGAAAGCTAGCGTTCTGAAGGGAATATTCGGTCGGTGACTAAAAGATGTTCGCGTTCATTACAACGTAAATACCCAGATGTTTTGTTTCCTGCACTTCTGTGCACAGTTCGGACATGCACATCAATGCATGCGTACCTAGTGAAAGGAACCCCTAATGGAACTATTCTCGCTGGAAGATGTTTCTTACTATCCATGTAATATAACATAACAAGTTAGGTACTTGTCTGTTCAAGCACTTATGACCCCTAAGCCTGGTGTCCATGCATACCCCAGTTTTTCATAACTGTGAGGGTATTCGGACACACCCCGAACTGTCATATCCGGGGGCTGAAGCGAAAAGGTCCGCCATGACAAATGATTTTCAATCCGGCTAGGGATTACATAGGTCCATTTAGTTACATAGTCATTTCGACTGGCTATATTCTTCCTCTATACCATCCAACAGGCTGTCTAGCCTACAATCCTGTTGGAAATACTTCGCAGCTAATGCTACTTCGCCATATACAAGGCTAACGGGTATCTCTTTCCCATCTAACCCCACCGGTCCGACTTCGGCCATATGGTTCGGGTCAGCCTTGGCGTATCGCGTCTTCGCCATGGCCCAAGCTTCCCTCGCACCTTGCCGGCAAGCCGATATCTTCCATAATCGGAAGCGTCGCCGTGCTCCTTTGAGCATCTCTACAAGTTCGCTCATGCCTCCTGGCAGGGAAGCAGATGGCCACAAGGCCTGGGCCATACCCTGCATCACCTACCGAGCTTGTTCGTGTAGTTGTGAAAGTTCCTGCAGCATATCGCCCGCGGAGCCGGGCATCTCCTCTTCAGGACGGCCCGTCAACATACCTGCAAACATAACTCTGTCAATATGCCTCTTTGCCGAACTATACTACAGTTCGTTCAAGCACTTACTATAAATGCCGCGTCGAAGCCTCGGGTTCTCCTTCACGGAGTCTGCCAGCTAAGCCCGAACATCTTTCAATTCGACTCTCAGATGGATATTAGCATCTTGCAGCTTATTCTTCTCCTGAATAGACTGCGTCAGCACGTGTTCGCCCGCCTTCAGCTAACTTCGCAAATGCAGCTCATTATCTCCCGCAGTCTTCGGATTTCCTCCGGGATTGTCTGCTGAATCTTTCATCAGATTTATAAACCATGCCGAACAAACAAACTAGTAGAAGGAAATTATTACCAGAAGAGGCCTTTTTGGATTCCTCTTGTTCGGCAACATTGGCCTTCATTTGGGCCTTACATTCCTCCAGCTCTTGAGACAACTGGGCATTCTTCTCTAGAAGAACCTATGCATTTAATGATCCTTAAATCGGTTGTGCCAACTATTTCAACTCTCAGGGCCTACTACTACACATACTTATTAAATTCTCTTACCCGTATATCCTTCACATACTAGTCCGTTGCTCTGGCAAGTCCATCTTGAGCAGCGCGGATATATGTGTGTCCGGAATTGAAGGCATTAAAAGCCTCTTCGAAAAAAATGCCACCGCAGAGTACGGCCCGTCGGCGCCGGTGATTCATGGCGCTCTCCACTTCAGAATTTGTGGCGGAAAGCATATCCGTATCCTCTGCAGGAGGACAGTTTGGCACTGTCCCCACATCAACCTCCGCCCGTGAATCCGTTTCAGGAATCTGGCTGCTGGAGGCATGACCGGTAGGGTCCCTGGATATAGTCCAGCATTTCCTGCTAGGACATAATTAAAGCCGTCACACCTCGACGAAAAGACCAAATAACCACGGGGAAAGTTTAATGAATACCTCTGTGCCCGTGTCTCAGTCCTAACCGCCTTCCTTTTAAGCCTACCTTGCCTAGGAGCCTCCTGCTGAGAGGCCCCTGCGGGTTCCGCGCGGCGTCTCAACTGCCATTTCTATAAAACACGGCATATGAGCATAAAGTACGGCAAAACAAAGGAATCCTTTCAGAAGGTTGGGACCCCGACATTAATTACATGCGACACAGGGAGCAGTCCGGGATAATCCGCGATGATGGCCACTAAAGAGCCACCACTGCTTGCCTGGTAGAAAGTCCCATTGGCAAATTCCACGGATATGTCCGGATCTTCTTCGAGTCCGGGATCGAGAGCCCGGCCGGGATCCTCTAGCTGTGGAGAGGGGCTGTTGAACTCTTTCACGGCCTTCCTTAGTTCCTGTTTTGAAACGGCAAGGTAAATAATTGTGACAAGGAAGATAAGAATGGACAGAGTCGAGTAAAGGATGGTAGCTTACCCAGCTTCGGGGGTTATGCATGGAAAATCCATCCCGCAGTTTAATGCGGAGGAACTCCTCTTCTTCTCCTTTGTACAAATCGGACAGTATCCTCGCCAAAGATGTGGCGGAGTCTGGACCTTTGCGACCGCAGCGGGAGGCATAGTCTTCTCCATTGAAGCGCCACATGGGTTTTCCCCTATATTGAAGTGGATGCACTCCCCTTATTACGCATATTGACATAACTTCGATTATTCCCAATCCTGATTTGGCCAGGGTTTTTATCCGGCTCATCAGATAGAGGACTTCTCTGTTATCTTCCTCCTGGGGGCTCCGAGGGCGCTAGCTTTGGCGTTTCTTCAGTGGAGTATCGGTAAACTCAGGAAGGCCCGTCCGGACTGGGTCTAGAAGGGGAACGTCATCGACATAAAACCACTCCGAGGGCCAGTCTTCGGATGCCTTCTTTGGAGTACCGGGCAGGTATCCGATCTGGGCGATGCGCCATATTTCGGCTCCGCCCACTTGATATATAGATCCCTCCTGGTTGCGGGGGACGAGGCAGAATAGCCTCTTCCATAACTCGAAATGAGCTTCACAGCCCAGGAACAGCTCGCAGAGGGCAACATAACCCGCGATGTGCAGTATGGAGACGGGGGTAAGATTATTCAACTGGAGACTGTAGAACTCCAGGAGCCCATAGAGGAATGGGTGGATTGGAAACCCGACGCCTCTTAGCAGATATGGGACAAGGCATACCCGCTCCCCCCGAGATGGGTTAGGGAATCTCTCCGCTTTCTCCCCGCCATTATAGGTGGCTTGTCCGGATCGGATGGGGACCATGTATGCGGGCGGGAGGAACCCTTTGGTCTGCAGCTCTATTAGGCGGCTGTGAGGGATGGAACACTTTTCCCAATCCCCTGGTTTCGAGCTAGGGGAGCGACGAACAGGGCTGCAGCGACCGGTCATGATGGGATGGCCTCTTTTGGACGTGTTCTGCGGAATGCTTGCTTGTGAGAAGGTGGTGTGATTTGGATCTGAGGATCCCCCTCTCTTAAAATACACGGCTTGCCTACGGGATTAGGGTGGCAAATGTAAAAATGCCCCAGCCCCTTGTCTGTGCTGGACGCGTGGAGATGGCCATTATTGAAGCACAGAAGCCGAGGAGTACAACCTTACTAGGAAGCCGGACACTGTTCGCTACGACGGGTGTGCCGGATTTGATGAAGAACCCGCCTTGCAATGCCGAAGAAAATCTGCGCGCCGGACTCATCGTCATTGAAGCCTGGTTCGGGGGCTACTGAGGGAGTCCTGGATAAGGGGGTATCCGGATACCCGGACTGTATAGTTTGGCCGGACTGTTGGACTATGAAGATGTAAGATTGAAGACTTCGTCCCGTGTCCGGATGGGACTCTCCTTGGCGTGGAAGGCAAGCTTGGCGATTCGGATGTAGATCTCCTTCTCTATAACCGAATTCGTGTAAACCCTAGTCCCCTCCGGTGTCTATATAAACTGGAGGGTTTAGTACGTAGGACAAAAACAACAACAATCATACCATAGGCTAGCTTCTAGGGTTTACCCTCCCTGATCTCGTGGTAGATCAACTCTTGTAATACTCATATCATCAAGATCAATCAAGCGGGAAGTAGGGTATTACCTCCATCGAGAGGGCCCGAACCTGGGTAAACATCGTGTCCCCAGTCTCCTGTTACCATTAGCCTAAGATGCACAATTTGGGACCCCCTACCCGAGATCCGCCTGGTTTGACACCGACAACCGGTGTTTTGGAGTCGAAAAGTCATAGTGTTGAAGCAGAAAGGCCCGTATGGGGTAATAAATGCCGTTGCGGCTTGATCGGACTCCGTCATCTTGATTTGATGGTATCCGGAGTATGCGTCGAGGAAACACAATGAGTCGTGTCCTGCGGTGGCATCAATAATCTGATCAATGTGGGGGAGAGGGAACGGATCCTTAGGGAAAGCCTTGTTGAGGTCTTTGTAATCGACACATAGGCGCCAGGATTTATCCTTCTTTGGTACCATTACCAGGTTTGCTAGCTAATCCGGGTGTTTTATTTCTCTGATGATCCGGCTTCGAGTAACTTGGCTAGCTCCTCTCCCATAGCTTGTTGTTTGGGTTCTGAAAAGCGCCGTAGTATCTGCTTGACCGGCTCATATCCCTTTAGTATGTTGAGTCTATGCTTGGCCAGCCTACGTGGGATCCCTAGCATATCAAAAGGGTGCCAGGCGAAGATATCCAATTCTCACATAAGAATGCCCGCAGTGCAGCGTCGATTATGGGGTCCAACTGTGCCCGGATGGATGTTGTCTTTCTGGAGTCCGTTGAGTGGACTTGGAATTTGACTATTCCGTTCGCTGGTTTAACGGAGGTGGACTTGGATCGCTTATCGATTATCACATCGTCCCTATCCACTGTGGAGCATAATGTAGTTAATTCTTCAGCCGCGAGGGCTTCGGATAATTCTTCGAGGGCCAGGGCGGCGGTTTTGTTTTCGGCACGGAGTGCTATGTGCGGATCACTGGCAAGAGTGACGATTCCATTGGGCCCAGGCATCTTGAGCTTCATGTACCCGTAATGGGGTATAGCTTGGAAGCTCGCGAATGCATCCCACCCTAACAGCGCGTGGTATCCACTACTGAAAGGGGCCACTTGAAATGTTATCTCTTCGGACCTATAATTCTCCGGCGTGTCGAATACCACATCGAGTGTGATTTTTCCTGAACATCGTGCCTCCCGACTGGGAATAATTCCTCGGAAGGCCGTGCTGCTTTGCTCAATGCAGCTCCTGTCTATTTCTATTTTGTTGAGAGTTTCCTTGTAAATGAGGTTTAGTCTGCTGCCGCCATCCATGAGATTTTTGGTAAGCCGGAAGCCGTCCACGATTGGACTAAGGACCAAAGCGGCTGGTGCCCGAACTATTCCGAATTGAGGTTTGTCACTGGCATTGAAAGTTATAGCCGTGTCTGTCGGATATCGGGTTCCGGCAAAACCCTTAAGGTTCGAGCTCTAGGGTGTGCGCGAAGATCTTCTCCCTACCGATCTACCCCACAACCTCGCCGCAATTCTAAGCTAGCAAGATGAACAACACAAGGGACACGAGATTTATACTAGTTTAGGCCACCATTGTGGTGTAATACCCTACTCTAGTGTGTGGTGTGTGGATTGCCTCTTAGGCTGATGAGGAACAGTACAAGGGGAAGAACAGCCTCGCGAGGAGAGGTGTTCTTGTGCTGGTGTCAGTGATTCTGGTCCAAATGGATCTCCCTCTCTGTGGTGGTGGCTAGTCCTATTTATAGAGGCCTTGGTCCTCTTCCCAAGTATTGAGCGGGAAGGGATTCCACATTGGCGGGATTTGAAGAGCCCCCTTTGCACCAAAGAGGAAACAAGGACACTGTGCCGGCCGGTGCCCGCCTAGTCTTGATCATCATGGCTTGCGTCATATGCACCTCGCGAGGTACTCCTTGCCTTGATCTCTCCGCCTCCTCGCAAGCCTGCCTGGGGTGGCCGCCCCTGAGGAGGCCTTGCGTCATCCGCCCGTGAGGCTTGGCCCCTCGCGACGGTCTTGAACTTGGGTTGATGAAGACGGGCCGTACTGGGTCAATGACGAGCCACGCCGCAGGCCGCAGGCAGGAAAGTCTGGATACCCCCATATCCAGGACGCCGATAGTGGCCCCGGGCCCAAGGCGCGCTCGGACTTGGCTTAGCGGCAAAGCCAAAGGGCAAGTGCAAACCGCTGCAGGCCCCAACAGCCTGAGGCCTTGGGCGACGCGTGGAGTATTCAACCCAAATTTATTGATTCGACACAAGGGAAGCCAAAGAATATTCTTAAGTATTAGTAGTTGAGTTGTCAATTCAACCACACCTGGATAACTTAGTATCTGCAGCAAAGTATTTAGTAGCAAAGTAGTATGATAGTAATGGTAACAGTGGTAAAGGTAAAGATAGCAGTTTATAGTAATTGTAACAATAACAACGGTAAAGTAAATAAGGGAAGCACAATATGTGAAAAGCTCGTAGGCAATGGATCAGTGATGGATAATTATGTCGGATGCGATTCCTCATGTAATAGTTATAACATAGGGTGACACAGAACTAGCTCCAGTTCATCAATGCAATGTAGGCATGTATTCCGAATATAGTCATACTTGCTTATGGAAAAGAACTTGCGTGACATCTTTTGTCCTACCCTCCCGTGGCAGCGGGGCCCTAGTGGAAACTAAGGGATATTAATGCCTCCTTTTAATAGAGTACCGGACCAAAGCATTAACACATAGTGAATACATGAACTCCTCAAACTACGGTCATCATCAAGAAGTATCCTGATTATTGTCACTTCGGGGTTGTCAGATCATAACACATAATAGGTGACTATAGACTTGCAAGATAGAATCAAGAACCCACATATATTCATAAAAACATAATAGGTTCAGATCTGAAATCATGGCACTTAGGCCCTAGTGACAAGCATTAAGCGTAGTAAAGTAATAGCAACATCAATCTCAAAACATAGAGGATACTAGGGATAAAACCCTAACAAAACTAACTTGATTACATGGTAAATCTCATCCAACCCATCACTGTCCAGCAAGCCTACGATGGAATTACTCACGCACGGCGGTGAGCGTCATGAAATTAGTGATGGAGGATGGTTGATGATGACGACGGCGACGAATCCTCCTCTCCGGAGCCCCGAACGGACTCCAGATCAGCCTCCCGAGAGGTTTTAGGGCTTGGCGGCGGCTCTGTATCTTAAAACGCGATGAAACTTCCTCTCTGATTTTTTTCCTCCGCGAGACGGAATATATGGAGTTGGAGTTGAGGTCGGTGGAGCAGCAAGGGGCCCACGAGACAGGTGGCGCACCCAGGGGGAGGGGGCGCGCCCCCCACCCTCGTGGACAGGGTGTGGGCCCCCTGGCCTTCATCTTTTGCCAGTATTTTTTATATTTTCCAAAAGTTATCTCCGTGGATTTTCAGGTCATTCCGAGAACTTCTGTTTCTGCAGAAAAATAACACCATGGCAGTGCTGCTGAAAACAGCGTCAGTCCGGGTTAGTTTCATTCAAATTATTCAAGTTAGAGTCCAAAAGAAGGGCAAAAATGTTTGGAAAAGTAGATACGTTGGAGATGTATCAACTCCCCCAAGCTTATACCTTTGCTTGATCTCAATCAATTCAGTTGATAAACTGAAAGTGATAAAGAAAAAAATTTACAAACTCTGTTTACTCTTGTTGTTGTAAATATGTAAATCAAGCATTCAAGGTTTCAGCAAAGATTATGATCTAACCATACTCTCAATAACACTCAGGTCTCATGTTTACTCATATCAATGGCATAATCAACTAGCGAGCAATAGTAATAAAACTCGGATGACAACACTTTCTCAAAACAATCATAATATGATATAACAAAACGGTATCTCGCTAGCCCTTTCTGAGACCGCAAGACATAAATGCAGAGCACCTTTAAATATCAAGGACTGACTAAACATTGTAATTCATGGTAAAAGAGATCCAGTCAAGTCATACCCAATATAAACTAATAGTAATGCACGCAAACGGTAGTGTGCTCTCCAGCGGGTGCTTTTTAATAAGAGGGTGATGACTCAACATAAAAGTAAATAGATAGGCCCTTCGTAGAGGGGAGCAGGGATTTGTAGAGGTGCCAGAGATCGATTTTAAAATAGAGATATAAATAACATTTTGAGCGGCATACTTTCACTGTCAACACAACAACTATGAGATGGCGATATCTTCCATACTACATGCACTATAGGCGGTTCCCAAACAGAATGGTAAAGTTTATACTCCCCCACCACCAACAAGCATCAATCCTTGGCTTGCTCGAAACAACGAGCGCCTCCAACTAACAACAATCCTGGGGGAGTTTTGTTTAATTATTTTGGTTTGCTTTGATCTTTTGGATCATGGGACTAGGCATCCCGGTTACCAGCCATTTTCTCGTGAATGAGGAGCGGAGTCCACTCCTATTGAGAATAACCCACCTAGCATGGAAGATATAGACAACCCTAGTTGAAACATGAGCTGCTCAAGCATACAAAATAGAATTTCATTTGAAGGTTTGGAGTTTGGCACATACAAATTTACTTGGAACGGTAGGTAGATACCGCAAATAGGAAGGTATAGTGGACTCATATGGAATAACTTTGGGGTTTATGGAGTATGGATGCACAAGCAGTATTCCCGCTTAGTACAGGTGAAGGCTAGCAAAAGACTGGGAAGCAACCAACTGAGAGAGCGACAACAGTCATGAACATGCATTAAAATTAATTTACACTAAGTGCAAGCATGAGTAGGGTATAATCCACCATGAACATAAATATCGTGAAGGCTATGTTGATTTTGTTTCAACTACATGCGTGAACATGTGCCAAGTTGAGTCACTCAATTCATTCAAAGGAGGATACTGTAGGACCTTGAAGTATGTCTAGAGTGGGGGTGATTAGACTACTTGACCAATTAAAAACTTAACCTTTTCCCAATTTTAGAGTTTGGCAGATTTTAGCTATCTTAGGACAAGTCAAGCAATCATCACACAATTCAAGCAAGCATTCAAAGAGTATATAGGCAGCGGATATTAAAGCATGCAACTTTCAAGAAAGTAAGGGGAAGGGTTTGGAGGATTCAAACGCAATTGGAGACACGGATGTTTTTGGCATGGTTCCGATAGGTGGTGCTATCGTACATCCACGTTGATGGAGACTTCAACCCACGAAGGGTAACGGTTGTGCGAGTCCATGGAGGGCTCCACCCACGAAGGGTCCACGAAGAAGCAACCTTGTCTATCCCACCATGGCCGTCGCCCACGAAGGACTTGCCTCACTAGCGGTAGATCTTCACGAAGTAGGCGATCTCCTTGCACTTAAAAACTCCTTGGTTCAACTCCACAATCTTGTCGGAGGATCCCAAGTGACACCTAGCCAATCTAGGAGACACCACTCTCCAAGAAGTAACAAATGGTGCGTTGATGATGAACTCCTTGCTCTTGTGCTTCAAATGATAGTCTCCCCAACACTCAACTCTCTCTCATAGGATTTGGATCTGGTGGAAAGAAGATTTGAGTGGAAAGCAACTCGGGGAAGGCTAGAGATCAAGATTCATATGGTAGGAATGGAATATCTTGTCCTCATCACATGAGTAGGTAGTTCTCTCTCATAAATGGTAAGTTGGAAGTGTAGGTTTGTTCTGATGGCTCTCTCCATGAATGAAGAGGAGGTGGAGGGGTATATATAGCCTCCACACAAAATCTAACTGTTACACACAATTTACCAAACTCGGTGGGACCGATTCAACAGACTCGGTCAGACCGATTTAGTAAACCTAGTGACCGTTAGGATTTTCGGTGGGACTGACATGCAACTCGGCAAGACCGATTCGGTTAGGGTTACTGCATAACGTAATCTCGGGAAGACAGATCACACAAACTCGGTGAGACCGATTTTGGTAATAGGCTTTCCAGAGAGTTGGTCAGGTAAACTCGGTGGGACCGATTTGCTCTTTTCGGTGAGACCGAAATGTTACAAAAGGGAAACAGAGAGTTTACATTGCAATCTCGGTGGGACCGATCGCTCACTTCGGTTAGACCAAAACGTTACGAAGGGAAACAGAGAGATTACAATCCCATCTCGGTGAGACCGAGATCCCTATCGGTAGGACCGATTTGCCTAGGGTTTGTGGCAGTGGCTATGACATTAGAACTCGGTGGCGCCGGGTAGAAAGAATCGGTGTGACCGATTTTGGCTTTAGGTTTAGGTCATTTGTGGATGTGAGAAAGTAGTTGAGGGTTTTTGGAGCATATCACCAAGCACATGAAGCAAGAGGCTTATTAAGCAACACCTCATCCCTCCTTGATAGTATTGGCTTTTCCTATAGACTCAATGTGATCTTGGATCACTAAAATGTAAAATGAAGAGTCTTGAGCTTTTGAGCTTGAGCCAATCCATTGTCATTAGTATTTTGAGGGATCCACTTTCATCATCCATGCCATGCAATTCATTGAGCTTTCCTGAAATAATAGTCTTGGAATAGTATTAGCTCAGTGAGCTATATGTTGTTATGAATTACAAAAACAACCTAGGGATAGTTGCACTTTCAATCTCCCCCTTTTTGGTAATTGATGACAACATATAGATCAAAGCTTCGAAAAATTATAATAAGATTGAACAACATCGTCGCTTTGAGAAGTATGTGATAAGCAAGAGCTCCCCCTAAATTTGTGCATAGTTTAAGATTTGCTTTGGACTGCAAATGCACAAGGAATTAGGCTCATGGGTTACTCTTCCATGTCACATACATCTTGGTGGAGCGCTCAAAATGATAAAGATTGAATACATGCACTTATCACCAAGCAAAGTGAATGATCACATATGGATAGGTAAGATAATATCATAAAACATGCGTAAGTGTAGCTTATGATCAAACACATGATCATCAATGTCTCACAAAAATAGCATAGTATCTCAAGCAATCAAAAGCAAACAAAGTTTAACCACCAAAGCAAGAGAGAACAAAAGCAACACTCTCTCTCTCTCTCGAAGCCTATGATCTATACATTTTTCTCCCCCTTTGGCAACAAGTTACCAAAAAGTTCATAGAAAATGCATAGAGCTAGATCGACTCTCAGGCTTGATCTTCAGGTGGTGGTGTCCGATTACTCCAAGAACGAAGGCTTCAGTTGAAGTGGATGGAGCTGGAGGAGTTGGTGCTGGAGCTTGTTGCACTGGAGATGTAGGAGCTATAGCTGGTGCAGATGATGTGGCTCTGGTGTCTGTCACAGGCACTGCAGCTGACCTCTGAGCTCTAGGCACTCTGGCAAATACATTAGTGATTGTCTTGCCCTTCCTCTCCTGCATGTCATCCTGTAGCTGCTCCACAACTGACTGAATCTCAGTTACTTTGACATCTAGATCATGGAATTTTTGTTCCATGATTCTTTCCAAGCTCTCCTGATTTTGAGTGAGGGTGGCCAATCCCTTCTCAATCCTCAGTGTTGATGCTATCAAGTAACCAAGTTGCTCCTGCTTGTTCTTCAAAAAGTACTCAGATGCCTCCTCTTGAGTTGGCATCTTGGCAGCCTTCTCTTTCCTTGCCTTCTCCTTCTTCTCTTGAGCTTGTACTGATGATGGTTCATTCTCATTCATGACAACCTGATTGTCCTCAAAGTCTGGATAGAGAGGAAAATGTTCCTTATCCAATAGATATTTTCCTGTGCCCATCTTTGAGTTAATCAACTCCTAAATCTGAGGGGCATATCCACAACTTCTCTTCTGGTCTGCTGCAGTCCTCTTAATGGTCTCTACCATAAGACTCATGACCTTAAATTTCTGTGGCACCTCAAACAAATGCAACATGTTGATTGCATGCCCTCTAATCATGTTGTGGTCTCCAGACTTAGGCAACAGAGTGAGCCTTAGGATCTAGTTGATAGTTGGCAGCCCTGACAGAAGAAAGTGGACTGACCCAAACTTATGTGTCTCAATAGCTTTGTCTGGGATCTCCTTGTACATGTGTGCCATGGAATTGTGGTCCATCTTCTTCTTGGCATAGACATCCAAGTCATCTTCACTTTCCTCAACAGTTGACTGGTACCTTGTACCTTCAGACATCCAAACTATCCTCCCATCTGGATAGAAGTGTGATGTGGAGTAGAATTGCATAATGAGTTCATCATTCCAATTGGTGAGCTTTTGCCCAACAAAATCTGCAACTCCACAAGCAACAAAACTGTCTTGCACTCCAGGATAGTGTTCTTCATTATCTTTCATGCAGGTCCAGTCGACCCACCTGATATCACACACTATGGGCTTCTTGTCCAACAAGATTGTCTCATAGAAGTCCTGTTGTTCCTTTATATGGAACCTGTAGTCAACAACAGTTCTTCTCCTTGTGGCATATGGATGTGTCATCGTCCATAGCCTCAACCCCGAGTCTCTTCTGATGTTCATGTCCTCAGCCATAGGATGGGCATCATTGTGGTTTGGTATCTTGGGCTTGATCTTCCTCAGGACTTGTCCTTCTTCATCTTCCTCATCAGCAACTTCAGGCACTGGGGCCTTGTTCTTCTCAGCAGCTGGAATACTCCTGGTATTCCTATTTGGTGCAAGCTTGGGCTTGGGGGCAGCCTTGGGTGCTTCCTTGGGCTTTGATGTTGCAGCCCCTGATCTAATAGCATCACCCATAAGCTTTTGTGCCTTAGGTGCTGGTGCAGCAACCTCTTCTTCCTCTTATAGAGGGATTTCCAAGAACCTGGGCAGTAGTGGTTCTGGCTCTTTTCTTCTTCTTATCCTGAGCAGCAGCTTCATCTTCTGATTCAATGGTAAACTTCATAGTTTCTCTAGTGGGAACTTTCTTGGGTTTGGAAGTTGCGACTCTCTTTGCAGGTGCCTCTTTGGGTTTAGTCTTTTCAGACACTTGAGTAGATCCTCTGACCTTCAGCATAGGTGTCCTCTTGGCAGGAACCTTCCTATTGAGTCCAGGTTTAGTGTTCTGTGCTGAGGCATACTCCTTTTTGAGCACTACCTTCTTGGAGGTAGCCTCATCCTCTTCTACTCTATAATCCTCATCCTCAGAATTTGAGGTTCTCTTCTACCTTGTCCCGGTGGCAGCTTTAGGCAGATTTCTTGGGGTGCTCCTGCTGCCTTCATCTGAAGTGTTAGAGGGACTAGTGCCCTCACTATTGTGATTGTTCTCTTCTGACCTATTTTGACTAACACTTTGGTCTGACATGCTGCAAATCACTGACTGCTGACCCTGTGAAGAGTTATAGATGAGATAGAGTGGATGAGCATCACAAAATGCAGAGATTTTTGCAAAAGAATGGTTCAAAAATTCAGTTTTAGTTTTCCACAGAAAGCATTTCGAATCAACCGATTTTCAAACTCGGTGATACCGAAGCAGTTTTGGAACCTAAACTGATGAACTCGGTTGGACCGAGTCATAGTTCGGTGGCACCGAGACTGCTAGGGTTTCACAAAGTCCTAAAATCGGTCTCACCGATTAACAATTCTCGGTCCGACCGAGAGTTACTAGTGCAATGGCGTTAGCCAAATCGGTGGGACCGAATTTTTCAACTCGGTGGGTCCGAGATGGTTTTGGCGGAAACCTAACCCTAAATTTTTGAATCTCATCTAATCTAAGGATTGCAATGACTGGATAGGAGTGTTTCAATCGTGGCAAGAATCATTAAGAACACAATGTCCTAGGAATCGGACGAGAATAGCACTGTCATCGAGTCCATACCCTAGCTTGGCGATGAACTTGCTATGGCGGCAATGGCGGGGGTGAAATCCGTTGACGGCGGCGGAGACCAGCGACAGGAGGCGGCTGGCGACGAGGAGACAATCCGGAGACCCTGATGGCAGAGCGAGCTATTGCGTGGGAGAAGAGGTTCGGAGAAATTTCCAAATTTTTGCCCGTGACTATATATAGCCCGACCCTGTCGGTCTGACCGAGTGGAACAACTCGGTGGCACCGAGATGCATAACTGTATACAGTTATAGCAACTTGGTGTGACCGAAAAGTTCAAATTGTTTGCACCGAGATTGAAAACCTAGATTGACTTAGTGATCTCGGTAGGACCGAAATGAAGGAATCGGTCAGACCGGGAATCACAAAGAAGTTTTGGAAGTTTAAGTCTATGACGAATCGGGGACACCGAGTGCTCCTCACACAGAGTGGTTCGAATCTGACTTGATCAAATTTTGTGATGTAGCATGAATAGAGTTTGAGACGAGAAAACCATAGATAGCTAGAGAAGGTTCTTAGGCATTCTTGTCCATCCACTTGGCAAAAGGAAAAGGAAGCCAATCACTCAAAAGAACAAGTGGATATCCTTGAATGAGTAAAATATGAACCAAGATGCTCACACAATAAGATGGCAAATGAAATATGTGGCAAAACATGCACAACCAATTCTAGCATCTATCAAACAATTGGCGATGACTAGGTCATCTATATATGAGTATATTGACTTAGGAGTCAAATGAAAACATTTGATCATAGGTCATACTCATCGTTTAAGCTCAAGTGGGGTTACCACTTTTACATAATGCATTGATGTGTTCACACCATTAGAGTTGCTTTGACTCAGTTCTTAGAGTCAATCTCCCCCTAGATGTGAGATCCCCTTTTAGAGGGATGAACTAACCTTGGGTTTTGTCGATAATGACTTCATGTAGGTGTTGAAGATGTGGATGCTCAATGTTGATGTAGATCATTTGGAGCAATCCTTTGGAGTGAGTTGCACTTTCAACTTACCTACATGGGTTAGTCCCACAAGGAACAAACAAGAATATCCATAGACATAGAGTGATGCACACACAAGATGATGTCCATGAAATCATTAGGTTACCTTGTCCCTTGCCTTACCAACATGAGGGTTTGTGACTCCTTGAACTAGTGCAAGATGTGGAAGTTGTTTGCACTTGTTCTTGCCATAATGATATGAGTGAAGAATGTTGGCAGAGTCACCCTCAAGAACTCTCTAGTTCTTCTTCTTCGGGATCCACATCATCTTGATGGGAATCCTTGGAGTTGTAGTTGTACTTGATGAAGTAGAACTTGACGTAGTCTTGGGAACCCACTTGACCGAGGCCTTAGGTGCTTCTTCAAATGCATCAATATCTTCTTGAAGCTTGTCCTTGCCTTTGTTCTTGTGGTCTTGTGGTGGAAGATCATCTTGTTCTTGTGTTCCTTTAAAGGAAGTAGGATCATACTTCTCTTGTTGAGGAACAAACTTCATCTTGGGGTATTGATCTTCTTCCCACTCAACTCCATTGGCATTGAACTTTTGTTCAAAACCAACACCTTGATTCTTCCGGTGCCTTCCTTGCTTGCGTACAATTTCCTCGAATTGCTTACTCCCGGCAAGGCTCTTGTAAACACCTTTCTCTATAATTCCCTTCAATAAGCTATTTTCTTGCTCAAGTGTAACTTGGCTAAGAGAATCATTAGTGGAATCAAGAGAACTACTAGAAGCAACAATATGGGATTTGACATTATTATTGTTACTACTAGAGGAAGATCTTTCTTGTACTTGTTACTAGACTTGACTTGAGGCATGTAAGTAGATAAGAGTAAACGCTTGGCAATGTAAGAAGAACTTTTCTTACGGAGATCATCATTGATTGCTTTTAAGAACTCATGCTCTTGCTCAAGATTGAGCTTTTCAAAGCGTAACTTCTCATGAGCCCTTAAAAGTTCTCGATGATCTTCGAAGATAGTTTCATGAGCTAACTTAAGAGTGTTTAGTTCTTTAGTTAGAAGCTCAATCTTCTCCTTATCATTGTCATTCGTTTTATCTTGATTAGCATGATTAATTGACGTTTCATCATAGTATTCATCACTAGAGTTGTCAACAAGTAAATCATCATCCACAAGTAAGTCATCTTCATCACTATTGAAATCAACATACTCAGGATGTGTTACCTTTGGACCTTTGGCCATGAAGCATCTTCCAATTCCTTCATTTGGTGAATCAAATATGTCGTAGGAGTTGGTTGACACAAGTGCTAGACCGGCAACACCTTCATCTTGAGTATATTCGGAGTCGGAGTGATAGCTTCTCTCGGAGTGATTGTCGGAGTCGGAGCCGGATACCCATTCACCAACATGAGCTTGATGTCTTCGTTTTGTGTAGCTCCTTGATGACTTGTCCTTCCTTTCCGAATCCTTGCTTCTCCGTGAGGGTCTTCGTTCATAACGATCATCTCTACTCCTCCTCTCTCTCGGTGGTGATTCTTCTCTTTTGCTTCTTCTTTTTGGAGAATCTTCTCTTCTTTTGTAGGGTGCCGTACACTCATTGGAATAGTGTCCGGGTCTCCCACAATTGTAGCAATTTCGCTCTCGACTAGAAGATCTTTTGTCATTGTAAGACCTTGACTTGGAGCTTCTTTCTTTGCTTCTACTCTTGTAGAATTTGTTGAAGTTCTTCACCATTAAGCTCAATTCTTCATTGAAGGTTTGTTTCTCACTTGATGATGTGGGGGCTTCACTTGAGGCTTTGTAAGCACCACTTGACTTGTTGTGAAGTTCCTCCTTATCCTTAAGTGACATCTCATGAGCAACAATTCTTCCAATGACTTCGTTGGCTTGAGATCTTTGTAGTTTGGCATCATTTGGATCAATGTGCACACGGTATCATACTTTCCATCCAATGCTCTTAGGATCTTCTTGATGATGAATCTGTCGGTCATCTCTTCACTCCCTAAGCCGGCAATCTCATTTGTGATAAGTGCAAGCCTAGAGTACATTTCAGCGACACTTCACCATCCTTCATTTTGAACTTGTCAAGCTGACTTTGGAGCACATCCAACTTGGATTCCTTGACGGAGTCGGTACCTTCATGCATATCAATCAAAGTATCCCAAATTTCCTTTGCATTCTCAAGACGGCTGATTTTGTTGAATTCTTCGGGGCACAATCCGTTGAAGATGATATCACAAGCTTGAGCGTTGTATTGCAGCATCTTCAATTCTTCCGCATTAGCTTCACGGTTCGGCTCTCTCCCATCAAAGAATTCACCTTGCAAGCCAATACAAATAATTGCCCAAACGGCGGGGTTATGTCCGAGAATATGCATTTTCATCTTATGCTTCCAACTAGCAAAATTAGTACCATCAAAGTAAGGACCTCTATGGTGATAATTTCCCTCACTAGACGCCATACTCTCCTAGGTTGTGAAACCAAGGCTATGACCACCAAAAGCTATGGAAATCAAAGCAAATGGAGACCAAAGCTCTGATACCACTTGTAGGACCTTGAAGTATGTCTAGAGGGGGGGTGATTAGACTACTTGACCAATTAAAAACTTAACCTTTTCCCAATTTTAGAGTTTGGCAGATTTTAGCTATCTTAGGACAAGTCAAGCAATCATCACACAATTCAAGCAAGCATGCAAAGAGTATATAGGCAACGGAAATTAAAGCATGCAACTTGCAAGAAAGTAAAGGGAAGGGTTTGGAGGATTCAAACGCAATTGGAGACACGGATGTTTTTGGCGTGGTTCCGATAGGTGGTGCTATCGTACATCCACGTTGATGGAGACTTCAACCCACGAAGGGTAACGGTTGCGCGAGTCCACGGAGGGCTCCACCCACGAAGGGTCCACGAAGAAGCAACCTTGTCTATCCCACCATGGCCGTCGCCCACGAAGGACTTGCCTCACTAGCGGTAGATCTTCACGAAGTAGGCGATCTCCTTGCCCTTAAAAACTCCTTGGTTCAACTCCACAATCTTGTCGGAGGCTCCCAAGTGACACCTAGCCAATCTAGGAGACACCACTCTCTAAGAAGTAACAAATGGTGCGTTGATGATGAACTCCTTGCTCTTGTGCTTCAAATGATAGTCTCCCCAACACTCAACTCTCTCTCATAGGATTTGGATCTGGTGGAAAGAAGATTTGAGTGGAAAGCAACTTGGGGAAGGCTAGAGATCAAGATTCATATGGTAGGAATGGAATATCTTGGCCTAAACACATGAGTAGGTAGTTCTCTCTCAGAAATGGTAAGTTGGAAGTGTAGGTTTGTTCTGATGGCTCTCTCCATGAATGAAGAGGAGGTGGAGGGGTATATATAGCCTCCACACAAAATCTAACCGTTACACACAATTTACCAAACTGGGTGGGACCGATTCAACAGACTCGGTCAGACTGATTTAGTAAACCTAGTGACCGTTAGGATTTTTGATGGGACTGACATGCAACTCGGTAGGACCGATTCGGTTAGGGTTAATGCATAACGTAATCTCGGTAAGACTGATCACACAAACTCGATGAGGCCGATTTTGGTAATAGGCTTTCCAGAGAGTTAGTCAGGTAAACTCGGTGGGACCGATTTGCTCTTTTCGGTGAGACCGAAATGTTACAAAAGGGAAACAGAGAGTTTACATTGCAATCTCGGTGGGACCGATCGCTCACTTCGGTTAGACCGAAACATTATGAAGGGAAACAGAGAGATTACAATCCCATCTCAGTGAGACCGACATCCCTATCGGTAGGACCAATTTGCCTAGGGTTTGTGGCAGTGGCTTTAACATCAGAACTCGGTGGCCACGAATAGAAAGAATCGGTGTGACCGGTTTTGGCTTTAGGTTTAGGTCATTTGTGGATGTGAGAAAATAGTTGAGGGTTTTTGGAGCATATCACCAAGCACATGAAGCAAGAGGCTCATTAAGCAACACCTCATCCCTCCTTGATAGTATTGGCTTTTCCTATAGACTCAATGTGATCTTGGATCACTAAAATGTAAAATGAAGAGTCTTGAGCTTTTGAGCTTGAGACAATCCTTTGTCATTAGTATTTTGAGGGATCCACTTTCATCATCCATGCCATGCAATTCATTGAGCTTTCCTGAAATAATAGTCCTGGAATAGTATTAGCTCAATGAGCTATATGTTGTTATGAATTACCAAAACCACCTAGGGATAGTTGCAATTTCAATCTCCCCCTTTTGGTAATTGATGACAATAGATAGATCAAAGCTTCGAAAAATTATAATAAGATTGAACAACATCGTCGCTTTGAGAAGTATGTGATAAACAAGAGCTCCCCGTAAATTTGTGCATAGTTTAAGATTTGCTTCAGACTGCAAATGCACAAGGAATTAGGCTCATGGGTTACTCTTCCATGTCACATACATCTTGGTGGAGCGCTCAAAATGATAAAGATTGAATACATGCACTCATCACCAAGCAAAGTGAATGATCACATATGGATAGGTAAGATAATATCATCAAACATGCATAAGTGTAGCTTATGATCAAACACATGATCATCAATGTCTCATAAAAACAGCATAGTATCTCAAGCTATCAAAAGCAAACAAAGTTTAACCACCAAAGCAAGAGAGAACAAAAGCAACTCCCTCTCTCTCTCTCTCTCTCTCTCTCTCTCAGCCTATGATCTATACATTTTTC
Organism: Triticum aestivum; assembly: GCF_018294505.1. Classification (NCBI taxonomy): domain Eukaryota; kingdom Viridiplantae; phylum Streptophyta; class Magnoliopsida; order Poales; family Poaceae; genus Triticum; species Triticum aestivum. The sequence goes on along the minus strand of NC_057813.1, from coordinate 435,707,243 downwards.
TCCCCCTTTGTAAACAAGTTACCAAAAAGTTCATAGAAAATGCATAGAGCTAGATCGACTCTCAGGCTTGATCTTCAGGTGGTGGTGTCCGATAACTCCAAGAACGAAGGCTTCAGTTGAAGTGGATGGAGATGGAGGAGTTGGTGCTAGAGCTGGTTGCACTGGAGCTGTAGGAGCTGTAGCTGGTGCAGATGATGTGGCTCTGGTGTCTGTCACAGGCACTGCAGGTGACCTCTGAGCTCTAGGCACTCTGGCAAATACATTAGTGATTGTCTTGCCCTTCCTCTCCTGCATGTCATCCTGTAGCTGCTCCACAACTGACTGAATCTCAGTTACTTTGACATCTAGATCATGGAATTTTTGTTCCATGATTCTTTCCAAGCTCTCCTGATTTTGAGTGAGGGTGGCCAATCCCTTCTCAATCCTCAGTGTTGATGCTATCAAGTAACCAAGCTGCTCCTGCTTGTTCTTCAAAAAGTACTCAGATGCCTCCTCTTGAGTTGGCATCTTGGCAGCCTTCTCTTTCCTTGCCTTCTCCTTCTTCTCTTGAGCTTGTACTGATGATGGTTCATTCTCATTCATGACAACCTGATTGTCCTCAAAGTCTGGATAGAGAGGAAAATGTTCCTTATCCAATAGATATTTTCCTGTGCCCATCTTTGAGTTAATCAACTCCTGAATCTGAGGGGCATATCCACAACTTCTCTTCTGGTCTGCTGCAGTCCTCTTAATGGTCTCTACCATAAGGCTCATGACCTTGAATTTCTGTGGCACATCAAACAAATGCAACATGTTGATTGCATGCCCTCTAATCATGTTGTGGTCACCAGACTTAGGCAATAGAGTGTGCCTTAGGATCTAGTTGATAGTTGGCAGCCCTGACAGAAGAAAGTGGACTGACCCAAACTTATGTGTCTCAATAGCTTTGTCTGGGATCTCCTTGTACATGTGTGCCATGGAATTGTGGTCCATCTTCTTCTTGGCATAGACATCCAAGTCATCTTCCTCTTCCTTTGGGGCATTGATCAGTTTTGCCCATTCCTCAATAGTTGACTGGTACCTTGTACCTTCAGACATCCAAACTATCCTCCCATCTGGATAGAAGTGTGCTGTGGAGTAGAATTGCATAATGAGTTCATCATTCCAGTTGGTGAGCTTTTGCCCAACAAAATCTGCAACTCCACAAGCAACAAAACTGTCTTGCACTCCAGGATAGTGTTCTTCATTATCTTTCATGTAGGTTCAGTCGACCCACCTCATATCACACACTATGGGCTTCTTGTCCAACAAGATTGTCTCATAGAAGTCCTGCTGTTCCTTTGTATGGAACCTGTAGTCAACAGCAGTTCTTCTCCTTTTGGCATATGGATGTGTCATCCTCCATAGCCTCAACCCTGAGTCTCTTCTAATCTTCATGTCCTCAGCCACAGGATGGGCATCATTGTGGTCTGGTATTTTGGGCTTGAGCTTCCTCAGGACTTGTCCTTCTTCATCTTCCTCATAAGCAACTTCAGGCACTGGGGCCTTGTTCTTCTCAGCAGCTGGAATACTCCTGGTATTCCTATTTGGTGCAAGCTTGGGCTTGGGGTCAGCTTTGGGTGCTTCCTTGGGCTTTGATGTTGTAGCCCCTGATCTAATAGCATCACCCATAAGCTTTTGTGCCTTAGGTGCTGGTGCAGCAACCTCTTCTTCCTGTTCAGAGTCTCTCATCATAGAGGGATTTCCAAGAACCTGGGCAGTAGTGGTTCTGGCACTTTTCTTCTTCTTATCCTGAGCAGCAGCTTCATCTTCTGATTCAATGGTAAACTTCATAGTTTCTCCAGTGGGAACTTTCTTGGGTTTGGAAGTTGTGACTCTCTTTGCAGGTGCCTCTTTGGGTTCAGTCTTTTCAGGCACTTGAGTAGATCCTCTGACCTTCAGCATAGGTGTCCTCTTGGCAGGAACCTTCCTATTGAGTCCAGGTTTAGTGTTCTGTGCTGAGGCATACTCCTTTTTGAGCACTACCTTCTTGGAGGTAGCCTCATCCTCTTCTACTCTATAATCCTCATCCTCAGAATCTGAGGTTCTCTTCTTCCTTGTCCTGGTGGCAGCTTTAGGCAGATTGCTTGGGGTGCTCCTATTGCCTTCATCTGAAGTGTTAGAGGGACTAGTGCCCTCACTCATGTGATTGTGCTCTTCTGACCTGTTCTGACTATCACTTTGGTCTGACATGCTGCAAATCACTGAATGCTGACCCTGTGAACAGTTATAGATGAGATAGAGTGGATGAGCATCACAAAATGCAAAGATTTTTGCAAAAGAATGGTTCAAAAATTCAGTTTTAGTTTTCCACAAAATTGCAATGACTGGATAGGAGTGTTTCAATCGTGGCAAGAATCATTAAGAACACAATGTGCTAGGAATCGGACGAGGATAGCACTGTGATCGAGTCCATACCCTAGCTTGGCGATGAACTCGCTACGGTGGCAATGGCGGGGGTGAAATCCGTTGACGGTGGCGGAGACCAGCGACAGGAGGCGGCTGGCGACGAGGAGACGATCCAGAGACCCTGATGGCAGAGCGAGCTATTGCGCGGGCGAAGAGGTTCGGAGAAATTTTCAAATTTTTGCCCGTGACTATATATAGCCCGACCCTGTCGGTGTGACCGAGTGGAACAACTCGGTGGCACCGAGATGCATAACTGTATACAGTTACAGCAACTCGGTGTGACCGAGAAGTTCAAATCGGTTGCACCGAGATTGAAAACCTAGATCGACTTAGTGATCTCGGTAGGACCGAAATGGAGGAATCGGTCAGACCGAGAATCACAAAGAAGTTTTGGAAGTTTAAGTCTATGACGAATCGAGGACTCCGAGTGCTCCTCACACAGAGTGGTTCGAATCTGACTTGATCAAATTTTGTGATGTAGCATGAATAGAGTTTGAGACGAGAAAAGCATAGATAGCTAGAGAAGGTTCTTAAACATTCTTGTCCATCCACTAGGCAAAAGGAAAAGGAAGCCAATCACTCAAAACAACAAGTGGATGTCCTTAAATGAGTAAAATATGCACCAACATGCTCACACAATAAGATGGCAAATGAAATATGTGGCAAAACATGCACAACCAATTCTAGCATCTATCAAACAATTGGCGATGACTAGGTCATCTATATATGAGTATATTGACTTAGGAGTCAAATGAAAACATTTGATCATAGGTCATACTCATCATTTAAGCTCAAGTGGGGTTACCACTTTTACATAATGCATTGATGTGTTCACACCATTAGAGTTGCTTTGACTCAATTCTTAGAGTTAAGCTCCCCCTAGATGTGAGATCCCCTTTTAGAGGGATGAACTAACCTTGGGTTTTGTCGATGATGACTTCATGTAGGTGTTGAAGATGTGGATGCTCAATGTTGATGTAGATCATTTGGAGCAATCCTTTAGAGTGAGTTGCACTTTCAACTTACCTACATGGGTTAGTCCCACAAGGAACAAACAAGAATATCCATAGACATAGAGTGAAGCACACACAAGATGATGTCCATGAAATCATTAGGTTACCTTGTCCCTTGCCTTACCAACATGAGGGTTTGTGACTCCTTGAACTAGTGCAAGATGTGGAAGTTGATTGCACTTGTTCTTTCCATAATGATATGAGTGAAGAATGTTGGCGGAGTCACCCTCAAGAACTCTCTAGTTCTTCTTCTTCAGGATCCACATCATCTTGATGGGAATCCTTGGAGTTGTACTTGTACTTGATGAAGTAGAACTTGACGTAGTCTTGGGAACCCACTTGACCGAGACCTTAGGTGCTTATTCAAATGCATCAATCTCTTCTTGAAGCTTGTCCTTGCCTTTGTTATTGTGGTCTTGTGGTGGAAGATCATCTGGTGCTTATGTTCCTTTGAAGGAAGTAGGATCATACTTCTCTTGTTGAGGAACAAACTTCGTCTTGGGGTATTGATCTCCTTCCCACTCAACTCCATTGGCATTGAACTTTCGTTCAAAACCAACACCTTGATTCTTCCGGTGCCTTCCTTGCTTGCATACAATTTCCTCGAATTGCTTACTCCCGGCAAGGCTCTTGTAAACACCTTTCTCTATAATTCCCTTCAATAAGCTATTTTCTTGCTCAAGTGTAACTTGGCTAAGAGAATCATTAGTGGAATCAAGAGAACTACTAGAGGCAACAATATTGGATTCGACATTATTATTGTTACTACTAGAGGAAAAATCTTTCTTGTACTTGTTACTAGACTTGACTTGAGGCATGTAAGTAGATAAGAGTAAACGCTTGGCAATGTAAGAAGAACTTTTCTTACGGAGATCATAATTGATGGCTTTTAAGAACTCATGCTCTTGCTCAAGATTGAGCTTTTCAAAGCGTAACTTCTCATGAGCCCTTAAAAGTTATCAGTGATCTTCAAAGATAGTTTCATGAGCTAACTTAAGAGTGTTTAGTTCTTTAGTTAGAAGCTCAATCTTCTCCTTATCATTGTCATTCGTTTTTTCTTGATTAGCATGATTAATTGACGTTTCATCATTGTATTCATCACTAGAGTTGTCAACAAGTAAATCATCATCCACAAGTAAGTCATCTTCATCACTATTGAAATCAACATACTCAGGATGTGTTACCTTTGGACCTTTGGCCATGAAGCATCTTCCAATTCCTTCATTTGGTGAATCAAATATGTCGTAGGAGTTGGTTGACACAAGTGCTAGACCAGCAACACCTTCATCTTGAGTATATTCGGAGTTGGAGTGATAGCTTCTCTCGGAGTGATTGTCGGAGTCGGAGCCATATACCCATTCACCAACATGATCTTGATGTTTCGTTCTGTGTAGCTCCTTGATGACTTGTCCTTCCTTTCCGAATCCTTGCTTCTCCGTGAGGGTCTTCGTTCATAACGATCATCTCTATTCCTCCTCTCTCTCGGTGGTGATTCTTCTCTTTTGCTTCTTCTTTTTGGAGAATCTTCTTTTCATTTGTAGGGTGCCGTACACTCGTTGGAATAGTGTCCGGGTCTCCCACAATTGTAGCAATTTCTCTCTCGACTAGAAGATCTTTTGTCATCGTAAGACCTTGACTTGGAGCTTCTTTCTTTGCTTCTACTCTTGTAGAATTTGTTGAAGTTCTTCACCATTAAGCTCAATTCTTCATTGAAGGTTTATTTCTCACTTGATGATGTGGGGGCTTCACTTGAGGTTTTGTAAGCACCATTTGACTTGTTGTGAAGTTCCTCCTTATCCTTAAGTGACATCTCATGAGCAACAATTCTTCTAGTGACTTCGGTTGGCTTGAGATCTTCGTAGTTTGGCATCATTTGGATCAATGTGCACACGGTATCATACTTTCCATCCAATGCACTTAGGATCTTCTTGATGATGAATCTGTCGGTCATCTCTTCACTCCCTAAGCCGGCAATCTCATTTGTGATAAGTGCAAGCCTAGAGTACATTTCAGCGACACCTTCACCATCCTTCATTTTGAACTTGTCAAGCTGACTTTGGAGCACATCCAACTCGGATTCCTTGACGGAGTCGGTACCTTCATGCATATCAATCAAAGTATCCCAAATTTCCTTTGCATTCTGAAGACAGCTGATTTTGTTGAATTCTTCGGGGCACAATCCGTTGAAGATGATATCACAAGCTTGAGCATTGTATTGCATCATCTTCAATTCTTCCACATTAGCTTCACGGTTTGGCTCTCTCCCATCAAAGAATTCACCTTGCAAGACAATACAAATAATTGCCCAAATGGCGGGGTTATGTCCGAGAATATGCATTTTCATCTTATGCTTCCAACTAGCAAAATTAGTACCATCAAAGTAAGGACCTCTACGGTGATAATTTCCCTCACTAGACGCCATACTCTCCTAGGTTGTGAAACCAAGGCTATGACCACCAAAAGCTATGGAAATCAAAGCAAATGGAGACCAAAGCTCTGATACCACTTGTAGGACCTTGAAGTATGTCTAGAGGGGGGGGTGATTAGACTACTTGACCAATTAAAAACTTAAGCTTTTCCCAATTTTAGAGTTTGGCAGATTTTAGCTATCTTAGGACAAGTCAAGCAGTCATCACACAATTCAAGCAAGCATGCAAATAGTATATAGGAAGCGGAAATTAAAGCATGCAACTTGCAAGAAAGTAAGGGGAAGGGTTTGGAGGATTCAAATGCAATTGGAGACACGGATGTTTTTGGCATGGTTCCGACAGGTGGTGCTATCGTACATCCACGTTGATTGGGTAACGGTTGCGTGAGTCCACGGAGGGCTCCACCCACGAAGGGTTCACGAAGAAGCAACCTTGTCTATTCCACCATGGCCGTTGCCCACGAAGGACTTGCCTCACTAGCGGTACATCTTCACGAAGTAGGCGATCTCCTTGCCCTTACAAACTCGTTGGTTCAACTCCACAATCTTGTCGGAGGCTCCCAAGTGACACCTAGCCAATCTAGGAGACACCACTCTCCAAGAAGTAACAAATGGTGCGTTCATGATGAACTCCTTGCTCTTGTGCTTCAAATGATAGTCTCCCCAACACTCAACTCTCTCTCATAGGATTTTTTTTGAACCTTGAAACAGTAGGAGAGGCTCCTACTGCAAATTAAATAAATGAATCAGCAGCTGTACATGGGTGTAAAATTACATATCCAACCCACTTTGTGGGTGGAATAGGTGAGGGGGGAGGGTGGTTTATTACAAAGTTTGTAAGAAGGAAAGTAAGAAAGGTTTAGTCTTATCCCCCACCCTATAGGTGAGGAGATCTAAGTCTTATCTTAATCTAGAGAGCCAGGAGTTTGTGGAGGGGGTTATTCCTCTGAAATCTTTGTTGTTCCTTTCCTTCCAAATGCTCCAAGCAGATTGAAGTAAGATCTCCACAAATAATGGTCGGTTCCAAGATGTTCTAGCTGCTTCCACCCAGTCCAATCTATTACCTTAGGAGGCCCCTTGCATTCCAATTTTGGCCCAACAAAGCAAAGTAAATGGACAATGAAAGAAAAGGTGCTCCACTGTTTCATCCTTGCATGTAGGGCAAAGCAGACAGTCAAATGTGTTACCAATGTTGTAATGTCTGCGCTTCAACATATTTCTGGTGTTCAACCTGTCCGAGAGTAGGAGCCACCCAAAAACTTTGAGTTTCATTGTGGTTTTTAATTTCCAAAGCCATGAGAATGTAGGATGAGCTTGAATATCTCTGAAGTAGAAATCATAGAATTTGTTGGCCTCATAGTATTTGGAACCCCAGGTATACCTCCATTCATCATGTACTAGGTGATCTTCAAGTTGAACGTCCGAGGTCAGGAGTTGTAGATCTCTGGTCTCTGCATGGGCCTGTTCAGACAAGGGGAGGTGAAACGTTCCTTGCAAGCTGGTGGTTCCAAGAAATGCCGCAACAGAGATGTCTTCATCTTTTGCAAAAGAGAAAGCGCATGGGTGAGTCTCCGCTAGAATCCCATCCAGCCACAAATCTTTCCAGAACAGTGTGGTTGCACCATTGTGCACAGTCACCTGTGTGATCCCTCTATAAATAGGCATTAGCTTTGAAACGTCTTTCCACCAAATGGAGCCACAAAGATCTGTGGCATGGGGTATGCGGGAGGTGTAATAAGAATTCCAGACCAGCTCCACCCAGGGCAGATCCTCATGATTGTAAAACTTATGGAGAAACTTGAGTAGAAGGGCCTCATTTTGGGTTTTCAAGTTGATCACTCCAAGACCACCACATCGTTTTGGTTTGCAGACCATATCCCATGCAGCTAGGGAGTTACATGTGTCTCCTTGATCTGTTTTCTTTGTCCAGAGGCATTTTCGTCGTATCTTGTCCAAGAGTTCCACTATTCCGGCGGGAAGCTTGAGTGTGCACATAGCGAAAATAAGAAGTGAGGTGATGACTGAGTTTAGGAGAGAGAGCTTGCCACCATAGGATATCATATTCAACATTGCCGATAATCTCCTTTCCAGCCTAGATACCAGCGGCATGAGATCATGCATGGATGGTTTAGTAGTTCCCGTGGGCAGGCCGAGGTACGTAAATGGCATTTTTCCCACAACACATACAAATATATTCGCCAGATGGATGCATAGTGTCTCATCACAGTTGATCGGCACCAATGTGGACTTGTGAAAGTTTATTTTTAATCCAATGGAGGTAGCATAATCGGACAAAATGCTTTTGATGATTGTAGCCGGGTTGGGGCAAGCCGGCATAGCAAGTATCATGTCGTCCGCATATTGAATAACAGGGTAGTCCTTTTGGGTATTGCATGGGAAGGGTAACTTAATGAGATCTCTAGCAAAAGCATCATTAATTGCAGCTTGAAGTAGATCCGCGGCTAGGACAAAAATGAGGGGGGACAAAGGATCAACTTGTCGAACACCACATTTGCAATGAAACTGTCGGCCTGGGACTCCGTTAAGAAGGACAGCTGACTTTCCCGAGGCAAAGATACATTTTATCCAACCGAGCCACTTCTCATTGAATCCCATGTTGCGCATGATCTCAATCATAGCATCATGATCAATAGTGTCGAAGGCTTTAGCAAAATCCATTTTAAGTAGTATAATCTCTTTCTTGGAAGCTTGGCATTGGTAAATGTATTCGAATGCCCAGGCAAGACAGTCTTGGATCGTGCGCCCCTTGAGGAAACCGTATTGATTGCGGTGTACAATTTTGAGGACGAGTCGTTGTAATCTGTTGGCCAGTAGTTTAGTTATTACCTTGAGACTGCAGTTAAGAAGAGTGATCGGTCGGTACTCATTGATTGTTAAAGGTGCATTAACTTTTGGAATGAGAGTGATTAGGCCTTCATTAATGCTCTCTAGATTTAGATTACCTTCAAAGAATTGGTTGCAAAGCTTGTAAAAATCATCCTTGATCACCTCCCAGCAAGTCTTAAGGAATATACCAGTGAATCCATCAGGGCCCGGAGAACGATCAGCCGACATCGTTTTGATCACATGGTCTATCTCCTCCACTGTGAAGGGGACCGTCAGGGCATCAAGGCCATCAATTTTTTTGACGATTCTGGGCAAGTCAAACTTCATATCATGATTGGTTTTAGTGCCAAGTCGCTCTTTGAAGGTCTGAAAAATGATTGCCTCCTTGCTTGCATGGTCCTCCGCACAAAACCCTGAATCAGTTGTGAGGGAGGGTATATTGTTTCGGCGATATCTCTCAGACGCCATTGCTTTAAAAAACTTTGAATTTTCATCCCCGAACTGGACCCAACGAATTGTGCAGCGCTTCTTCCAGTATTGTCTTTGATATGTAAGCAACCTGAGTAGATGTTTCTTGAGAATTGCTCTGAAATTGGCTTCGGAAATTGTGAGAGGCCGCCTGTTTTCCAAGCCATCAATTTCAAGCAGTGCCCTATTAGAATTTTTGATAGCAATAGATAGCTTAGAGATGCTCTTGCTCCAGCATCTCAGTTCATGCCGCAGGTGCTTTAGTTTTTTGGACATAATGGATGCCATATTTGTCGAGTGAACAGGTTTGGCCCATGCCCTCTCGACCGTATCTAGGAATCCCGGGTGATGTATCCAATAAGACTCAAATCTGAACAATTTTGATCGAGGTATCTTAGTTTCAATAGTGATGACACAAGGAATGTGATCAGATACCGGCCTGCCAAGGGGTTTAACCATAGTGTTTGGGTATGAGGTGGTCCAATGGTTACTAGTGAAGAACCAATCAAGTTGCTCGAGGAGAGGATCAGTTTGCATGTTGCTCCAGTTTTCATAGGATTTGGATCTGGTGGAAAGAAGATTTGAGTGGAAAGCAACTTGGGGAAGGCTAGAGATCAAGATTCATATGGTAGGAATGGAATATCTTGGCCTCAACACATGAGTAGATAGTTCTCTCTCAAAAATGGTAAGTTGGAAGTGTAGGTTTGTTCTGATGGCTCCCTCCACGAATGAAGAGGAGGTGGAGGGGTATATATAGCCTCCACACAAAATCTAACTGTTACACACAATTTACCAAACTCGGTGGGACCGATTCAACAGACTCGGTCAGACCGATTTAGTAAAGCTAGTGACCGTTAGGATTTTCGGTTGGACTGACATGCAACTCGGTAGGACCGATTCGGTTAGGGTTAGGGCATAACGTAATCTCGGGAAGACCGATCACACAAACTCGGTGAGACCGATTTTGGTAATAGGCTTTCCAGAGAGTTGGTCAGGTAAACTCGGTGGGACCGGTTTGCTCTTTTCGGTGAAACCGAAATGTTACAAAAGGGAAACAGAGAGTTTACATTGCAATCTCGGTGGGACCGATCGCTCACTTCGGTTAGACCAAAACGTTATGAAGGGAAACAGAGAGATTACGATCCCATCTCGGTGAGACCGACATCCCTATCGGTAGGACCGATTTGCCTAGGGTTTGTGGCAGTGGCTATGACATTAGAACTCGGTGGCGCCGGATAGAAAGAATCGGTGTGACCGATTTTGGCTTTAGGTTTAGGTCATTTGTGGATGTGAGAAAGTAGTTGAGGGTTTTTGGAGCATATCACCAAGCACATGAAGCAAGAGGCTCATTAAGCAACACCTCATCCCTCCTTGATAGTATTGGCTTTTCCTATAGACTCAATGTGATCTTGGATCACTAAAATGTAAAATGAAGAGTCTTGAGCTTTTGAGATTGAGCCAATCCTTTGTCATTAGTATTTTGAGGGATCCACTTTCATCATCCATGCCATGCCATTCATTGAGCTTTCCGAAATAATAGTCTTGGAATAGCATTAGCTCAATGAGCTATATGTTGTTATGAATTACCAAAACCACCTAGGGATAGTTGCACTTTCAGATACCATCTCATCAAACCACATCACAATCATTTTAATAGCATGTTGGCACGCAAGGTAAACCATTATAACTCATAGCTAATTAAGAATGGCATAAGCAACTATAATCTCTAAATGTCATTGCAAACATGTTTATTCATAATAAGCTGAATCAGGAAAGATGAACTCATCATATTTACAAAAAAAAGAGGTCGAGTTCATACCAGCTTCTCCCATATCAATCAGTCCATCATATATCATCATTATTGCCTTTCACTTGCACGACCGAGCGGTGTGTATAATAATAGGAGTGCACGTGCATTGGACTAAGCTGGAATCTGCAAGCATTTATTTCAAGAGAGAAGACAAAGTAATATGGGATCCAAATTAAATCAACCATCATGCATATGAGAGCCACTAAATATTTTCAATATGGTCTTCTACTCTTGACCCCCAAAGAAAAGAAAAAGAAATAAAACTATTTACACGGGAAAGCTCCCAACAAGTAAAAGAAGAACGAGAAATCTTTTTTGGGGTTTTCTTTTTAATTATTTCTACTAGAGGCATGAAAATTAACCTAACTAATTTTTTTGGTTTTTTATAAGGTTTGTCAACCACACAAGAAGAAAACTAGAAAACGAATTTAAACTAGCATGGATAGTACAATGAAAGAGTATGAGCACCGACGACTAGAATAGTGTGTGAACATGAATGTAAAGTCGGTGGGAAATACATACTCCCCCAAGCTTAGGCTTTTGGCCTAAGTTGGTCTATGGCCATGGATAGCGGCTACTCTCCCCGGTATACTAAGAAGTGTCCTCGTACTGCCACCGGTTAGCGATCTCCTCCGGATCCCACTGATAGGATGATGGACTATATGGGTCCAGTGGTGGTTCCGGCTCAGGTTCTGGAGTTGATGTATGGCCTTGGTACACGTACACCGCTTCCGGCGAGACAAGGTAGTGCCCTGCAGTTAAATCAAACAGAGAAGGTGCAGGCAGGGTAATAATCTCATTATGTTTCTTATTATATCTCAGGTCATACAGAAGCATCTTATCATCATTGTAAACAATAAACTCATGCGCTACCATGCGCCTGTAATCTAAAAAGGTAAGAGGCAAAGATGTCTCCTCTTCCTCATCATGTCTAATAGGCATCTCAATGTATTTAGCAAGGCATGCAACATAGATGCCTCGAAAGATCCTTTGTACGGTTTAGACTTAACAGTTTAGCAATAATGGCACCCACACTAAAAGTGTTATCACCAAATAAAGCATGGAGCAGAATAACAATATCAGGTACATTGAAGTTTCCACTATTTCCATGACCAATTAAGCATCGACTAGCAAATAAGGCAAAGTAGCGTAAAACAGGAAAGTGTATGCTACTGATTCTTGCCTCGGAACCTTTCTTCGATTCCCCTACAACAATATTATCAATGAAACCATCTACATCTTTACGATGTGGTTCATCTAAGCTACCCTCAAAGGGTATTCTATAGACCGCGCAAAAATTATGTAATGACATTTCCTTAGCATCATCATATAAGTGAAAAGATACTGAAGGAGGTGAATTCTTAGGGTGATAATAAAAGTTTTGCACGAAAGTATTGGTAAGTAAGAGGTACTGTTCAATCTGGTCATGGAGGATGTCGGTGAGGCCAGCATTTTCAGCCAAAGAATAAAAGTCTTCATAAATCCCGACTGCTCTCAAGAAATTATTACATGGCCACTCACAAGGCCTTACTTCCGCTATGCGAGGAAGATTATACTTGGCCTTTTCTTTCTCCTTAGCTTGCTTATCATTGGAGCCTTGGCTAGAAGAGCCCCTCAATAACCAGCTCTTCATCTTTTCCGAAAATTCTGAAATTTTTAGTAACTTCAAAATAAAAGCGAATAAAACTGAATAAGATTGATAGCAACTACTCCCATAAGTGCCTAGAGCCTACATCATGCATTAGAATTACTTGGGACCTTATAAATTTGACATGCAAGCTCAAGAACAGGTTCACCTATGCAGCAAAAATTTGCAATGAATAAAGCACTAGAACAAAAACTAAACCAATGGAGGAGTCACATACCAAGCAACAATCTCCCAAAGCAGTTTTGTGAATGGGGATTTGAGCAAGGAGATCGAAAATCGCAGCGAAACGTGCTAGAACTCGTGCTTGAGCTGGATGGGGATTGTTTTGGGAGGAAGAAGAAGTGTGTTGGTGCAGGAATAAGTGGAGGGGGTCCACCATGGGCCCACGAGATAGGGGGGCGCACCCAGGGGGAGGGGGCACGCCCTCCACCCTCGTGGCCAGGTGCTTGACCTCCCTGCTGTGTTCTCAGTGCCTAAAATTCTCAAATATTCCATAAAAAATCATACTAAATTTGCAGGGCATTTGGAGCACTTTCATTTTCGGGGTATTTTTTATTGCATGGACAATTCAGAAAACAGACAAAATATTTTATTTCTACTTTATTTATTCTAAGTAACAAAAAGTAAAAAGAAGGTACAAAAGGTTGTACCTTCTAGTTTCATCCATCTCATGATCATCAAAAGGAATCCACTAACAAGGTTGATCAAGTCTTGTTAACAAACTCATTCCGAATCGCATAGAACCGGAGAAATTCCAAAGTGACACTAGGTTACCTCAACGGGGATATGAACATCCCCAATAATAAGAATATCATACTTTTTATTTGCAGCAGGGAGAGGAAATTCAAAACCTCCAAATATAATTGATGGAATTTTCCCAATAGAATTTATGCTGTGAACTTGAGTTTTTTTCTTCGGAAAATGTACCGTATGCTCATTTCCATTAACATGAAAGGTGACATTGCCTATGTTGCAATCAATAACAGCACCTGCAGTATTTAAAAAGGGTCTACCAAGGATTATCGACATACTGTCATCCTCAGGAATATCAAGAATGACAAAATCTGTTAAGATAGTAATGTTCGCAAGAATAACAGGCACGTCCTCACAAATGCCGACAGGTATGGCAGTTGATTTATCAGCCATTTGCAAGGATATCTCAGTAGGTGTCAACTTACTTAATTCAAGTCTACGGTACAAGGAAAGATGCATAACACTAACACCGGCACCTAAATCACATAAGGCAGTTTTAACATAATTTCTTTTGATGGAGCATGGTATAGTGGGTACTCCGGGATCACCAAGTTTCTTAGGTATTCCACCCTTAAAGGTATAGTTAGCAAGTATGGTGGAAATTTCAGCTTTAGGTATTTTCTTTTATTAGTGATGATATCTTTCATATATTTAGCATAAGGATTTAATTTAAGCATATCAGTTAAGCGCATGTGTAAGAAAATAGGTCTAATCATTTCAGCAAAGCGCTCAAAGTCCTCATCATCCTTTGTCTTGGATGGTTTAGGAGGAAAGTTCATGGGTTTCTGAACCCATGGTTCTCTTTCTCTACCATGCTTCCTAGCAACAAAATCTCTCTTATCATACCGTTGGTTTCTTGATTGTGGGTTATCAAGACCAACAGCATGTTCAATTTCTATATCGTTGTTATTACTAGGTTGAGCATCTACCTGAACATCATTATTAGCATTAGCATCAGGTTCATGTTCATCTCCGGATTGTGTTTCAGCATCAGAGATAGACGTATCATTAGGATTCTTAGGTGTTTCTACATTAGGTTCACTAGAAGCATGCAAAGTACTATCATTTTTCTTATTATTCTTCTTAGAAGAACTAGGAGCATCTAGATTATTATTATGAGAATCTTGTTCAATCTACTTAGGGTGGCCTTCAGGATACAAAGGTTCCTGAGTCATTCTACCAGTTCTAGTAGCCACTCTAACAGCAAAGTCATGTTTATTATTTAGGTCATCTGGCAATTCATTCTGAGCCTTAAGTACTTGTTGAGCTTGAGTGGTAACCATAGAAGCATGTTTACTAGTGAGTTTAAGTTCACCCATAACTCTAGACATATAATCACTCAAGCGTCCAATCATATAAGCATTATTTTTCAACTGTCTACTAACATAATCATTGAAACTTGCTTGTCTATCCATAAAGTCATCAAACTCATCTAAGCATTGGCTATGAAACTTAGTAGACAGAATTTCAACTTTATCATATCTATAGAGAAAATTGACCTTCACTACCTATGTCGGGTTATCAAGACGATGTGTTTCTTCGACAGGGGGTATATTAAGACCATGTATCTCTTCAACAGGAGGTAAGTTCTTAACGTCTTCAGCTTTAATACATTTTTCTTTCATTGATTTCTTTGCCTCTTGCATATCTTCAGGACTAAGAAATAGAACACCTCTCTTCTTCGGAGTAGGTTTAGGAATAGGCTCAGGAGTTGGCTCCATTGGTTCAGGAATTGTCTCAGGAAGAGTCGAATTATTTTCATTTTTCAACATATTATTCAATAACAATTCAGCTTGGTCGACTGTTCTTTCCCTGAAAACACAACCAGCACAACTATCCAAGTAGTCCTTGGAGGCATCGGTTAGTCCATTATAGAAGATATCAAGTATTTCATTTTTCTTAAGAGGATGATCAGGCAAAGCATTAAGTAATCGGAGAAGCCTCCCCCAAGCTTGTGGGAGACTCCCTTCTTCGATTTGCACACAATTATATATTTCCCGCAAGGCAGCTTGGTTCTTATGAGTAGGGAAATATTTAGCAGAGAAGTAATAAATCATATCCTGGGGACTACGCACAAAACCAGGATCAAGGGAATTAAACCAAGTTTTAGCATCACCCTTTAATGAGAACGGAAATATCTTAAGAATATAATAATAGCGAGACTTCTCATCATTAGTAAACAGGGTAGATATATCATTTAACTTGGTAAGATGTGCCAAAACAGTTTCAGATTCATTGCCATAAAAAGGATCATATTCAACTAAAGTAATAACACAGATAGGTGAAGTAGCAAAAGCAGGATCAGGTTTCATTCTAGCATTAAGAGATTGATGCTTCCAGGCTAATAACTTCTTAAGATCATATCTATCATTGCAAGAAAAAATAGCTCTAGCAGCTTCTTCATCCATAACATAACCCTCAGGAACAACAGGCAATTCATAATTAGGGGGAGAGCCTTCATCATCACTATCATCAATGATTTCATTTTCAATAATTTCATTCTCCCTAGCTCTAGTAAGTTGTTCATCAAGAAATTCACCTAATGGCACAGTAGTATCAAGCATAGAAAGAGTTTCATCATAAGTATCATGCATAGCAGAAGTGGCATCATCAATAACATGCGACATATCAGAATTCTTAGCAGTAGCAGGTTTAGGTGTCGCAAGCTTACTCATAACAGAAGGAGAATCTAGTGTAGAGCTAGATGGCAGTTCCTTACCTCCCCTCGTAGTTGAGGGCTAAATTTTAGTTCTTTGATCTTTCAAGTTCTTCATATTGCTCAGTAGATATAAATCCCAAGTGCATCAAAGAATAGAGCTATGCTCCCCAGCAATGGCGCCAAAAATTAGTCTTGAAAACCCACAAGTGTAGTGGATCGCAACAGCTTTCGAGGGTAGAGTATTCAACCCAAATTTATGATTCGACACAAGGGGAGCCAAAGAATATTCTGAAGTATTAGCAGTTGAGTTGGTAATCCAACCACACCTGAATAACTTAGTATCTGCAGCAAAGTATTTAGTAGCAAAGTAGAATGATAGTAATGGTAATAGTGGTAAAGGTAAAGATAGCAGTTTTATAGTAATTGTAACAATAACAACGGTAAAGTACATAAGTGAAGCACAATATGTGAAAAGCTCGTAGGCAATAGATCAGTGATGGATAATTATGTCGAATGCGATTCCTCAGGTAATAGTTATAACATAGGGTGACACAAAACTAGCTCCAGTTCATCAATGCAATGTAGGCATGTATTCTGAATATAGTCATACGTGCTTATGGAAAAGAACTTGCATGACATCTTTTTGAAGGAAATATGCCCTAGAAGCAATAATAAAGTTATTATTTATTTCCTCATATCATGATAAATGTTTATTATTCATGCTAGAATTGTATTAACCGGAAACATGATACATGTGTGAATACATAGAGAAACCTATAGTCACTAGTATGCCTCTACTTGACTAGCTCATTAATCAAAGATGGTTATGTTTCCTAACCATAGACATGTGTTGTCATTTGATTAGTGGGATCACATCATTAGAAGAATGATGTGATTGACATGACCCAATCCGTTAGCCTAGCACTTGATCATTTAGTATACTGCTATTGCTTTCTTCATGACTTATACATGTTCCTGTAACTATGAGAATTATGCAACTCCCGTTTACCGGAGGAACACTTTGGGTACTACCAAATGTCAGAACGTAACTGGGTGATTATAAAGGAGTACTACAGGTGTCTCTGAAGGTACATGTTGAGTTGGCGTATTTTGAGATTAGGTTTTGTCACTCCGATCGTCGGAGAGGTATCTCTGGGCCCTCTCGGTAATGCACATCATTATAAGCCTTGCAAGCAATGTGACCAATGAGTTGGTTACGAGATGATGCATTACAGAACGAGTAAAGAGACTTGTCGGTAACGAGATTGAACTAGGTATTGGATACCGACGATCAAATCTCGGGCAAGTAACATACCGATGACAAAGGGAACAACGTATGTTGTTATGCGGTTTGACCGATAAAGATCTTCGTAGAATATGTAGGAACCAATATGGGCATCCAGGTCCCGCTATTGGTTATTGACCGAGAATAGTTCTAGGTCATGTCTACATAGTTCTCGAACCCGTAGGGTCCGCACGCTTAACGTTATGATGACAGTTTTATATGAGTTTATAAGTTTTGATGTACCGAAGTTTTTTTGGAGTCCCGGATATGATCACGGACATGACGAGGAGTCTCGAAATGGTCGAGACATAAAGATCGATATATTGGAAGCCTATATTTGGACATCGGAATCATTCCGGGTGAAATCGGCAATTTACCGGAGTACCGGGAGGTTACCGGAACCCCCGCGGGGGGTTATTGGGCCTACATGGGCCTCGAGGGAGAAGAGGGAAGGAGCCAGGAGGGGGCCGCGCGCCCCTCCCCTTCCTAGTCTGAATAGGACAAGGGAAGGGGGGCGGCGCCCCCCCTTTCCTTCCCCTCTTCCTCCTCTTTCCCCCCTTCTCCTACTCCTACTTGGAAAGAAGGGAGTCCTACTCCCGGTGGGAGTAGGACTCCCCCCTTGGCGCGCCCTCCTTGGTCGGCCGCCTCCTCCCCCCTGGCTCCTTTATATACGGGGGCGGGGGGCACCCCACAACAACACAAGTTGATCTACGGATCGTTCCTTAGCCGTGTGCGGCGCCCCCCTCCACCATATTCCACCTCGGTCATATCGTCGCGGAGTTTAGGCGAAGCCCTGTGCCGGTAGAACATCATCATTGTCACCACGCCGTCGTGCTGACGGAACTCATCCCCGAAGCTTTGCTAGATCGGAGCCCGGGGATCGTCATCGAGCTGAACGTGTGCTGAACTTGGAGGCCCCGTACGTTCGGTGCTTGGATCGGTCGGATCGTGAAGACGTACGACTACATCAACTGCGTTGTGCTTCCGCTTCCGCTTATGGTCTATGAGGGTACGTGGACGAACACTCTCCCCTCTCGTTGCTATGCCATCACCATGATCTTGCGTGTGCGTAGGAAAATTTTGAAATTACTACGTTCCCCAACAGTGGTATCAGAGCCAGGTTTTATGTGTAGATGTCATATGCACGAGTAGAACACAAGTGAGTATTGGGCGATACAAGTCATACTGCTTACCAGCATGTCATACTTTGGTTCGGCGGTATTGTGAGATGAAGCGGCCCGGACCGACATTACGCGTACGCTTACGCGAGACTGGTTTCACCGTTACGAGCACTCGTGCTTAAAGGTGGATGGCGGGTGTCTGTCTCTCTCACTTTAGCTGAATCGAGTGTGGCTATGCCCGGTCCTTGCGAAGGTTAAAACAGCACCAACTTGACGAACTATCATTGTGGTTTTTGATGCGTAGGTAAGAACGGTTCTTGCTAAAGCCCGTAGCAGCCACGTAAAATTTGCAACAACAAAGTAGAGGACGTCTAACTTGTTTTTGCAGGGTATGATGTGATATGGTCAAGACGTGATGCTATATTTTATTGTATGAGATGATCATGTTTTGTAACCGAAGTTATCGGCAACTGGCAGGAGCCATATGGTTGTCGCTTTATTGTATGAAATGCAAACGCCTTGTAATTGCTTTACTTTATCACTAAGGGGTAGCGATAGTCATAGAAGCAATAGATGGCATAATGACAATGATGCTACGATGGAGATCAAGGTGTCGCGCCGGTGACGATGGTGATCACGATGGTGCTTCGAAGATGGAGATCACAATCACAAGATGATGATGGCCATATCATATCACTTATATTGATTGCAGGTGATGTTTATCCTTTATGCATCTTATCTTGCTTTGATTGACAGTAGCATTTTAAGATGATCTCTCACTAATTATCAAGAAGTGTTTTCCCTGAGTATGCACCGTTGCAAAAGTTCTTCGTGATGAGACACCACGTGATGATCGGGTGTGATAGGCTCTACGTTCAAATACAACGGGTGCAAAACAGTTGCACACGCAGAATACTCAGGTTAAACTTGACGAGCCTAGCATATACAGATATGGCCTCGGAACACGGAGACCGAAAGGTCGAACGTGAATCATATAGTAGATATGATCAACATAGTGATGTTTACCATTGAAAACTACTCCATCTCACGTGATGATCGGACATGGTTTAGTTGATTTGGATCACGTGATCACTTAGATGACTAGAGAGATGTCTGTCTAAGTGGGAGTTCTTAAGTAATATGATTAATTGAACTTAAATTTATCATGAACTTTGTCCTAGTAGTATTTTGCAAATCATGTTGTAGATCAATAGCTCGCGTTGTTGCTTTCATATGTTTATTTTGATATGTTCCTAGAGAAAACTGTGTTGAAAGATGTTAGTAGCAATGATGCGGATTGGATCCATGATCTGAGGTTTATCCTCATTGCTGCACAGAAGAATTATGTCCTTAATGCACCGCTAGGTTACAGACCTATTGCAGGAGCAGATGCAGACATTATGAACGTTTGGCTAGCTCAATATGATGACTACTTGATAGTTTAGTGTACCATGCTTAACGGCTTAGAATCGAGACTTCAAAGACGTTTTGAACGTCATGGACCATATAAGATGTTCCAGGAATTGAAGTTAATATTTCAAGCAAATACCCGAGTTGAGAGATATGAAGTCTCAAACAAGTTCTATAGCTAAAAGATGGAGGAGAATCGCTCAACTGGTGAGCATGTGCTCAGATTGTCTGGGTACTTCAATCGCTTGAATCAAGTGGGAGTTAATCTTCCAGATAAGATAGTGATTGACAGAATTCTCTAGCCACCATCACTAAAAGTTACTAGAACTTCGTGATGAACTATAGTATGCAAGGGATGACGAAAACGATTCCCGAGCTCTTCGTGATGTTGAAATCGACGAAGGTAGAAATCAAGAAAGAGCATCAAGTGTTGATGATTGACAAGACCACTAGTTTCAAGAAAAGGGCAAAGGGAAAGAAAGGGAAACTTCTAGTAGAATGGCAAACAAGTTGTCACTCCCGTGAAGAAGACCAAAGCTGGACCAAAGCCTGAAACTGAGTGCTTACACTGCAAAGGAAATGGTCACTGGAAGCGGAAATGCCCTAAAAATTTGGTGGATAAGAAGGATGGCAAAGTGAACAAGGGTATATTTGATATACAGGTGTTTGATGTGTGCCTTACTAGTGTTTATAGTAGCCCCTGAGTATTTGATACTTGATTCGGTTGCTAAGATTAGTAACTCGAAACAGGAGTTACATAATAAACAGAGACTAGTTGAGGGGAAGTGACGATGAGTGTTGGAAATAGTTCCAAGATTGATATGATCATAATCACACACTCCCTATATTTTCGAGATTGGTGTTAAACCTAAATAAATGTTATCTAGTGTTTGCGTTGAGGATGAATATGATTTGATCATGTTTATTGCGATACGGTTATTCATTTGAAGTTAAAGAATAATTGTTATTCTGTTTACATGAATAAGACCTTCGATGGTCATACACCCAATGAACATAGTTTGTTGGATCTCGATCATAGTAATACACATATTCATAATATTGATGCCAAAAGATGCAAAGTTAATAATGATAGTGCAACTTATTTGCGGCACTGCCGTTTGGGTCATATCGGTGTAAAGCGCATGAAGAAACCCCATAAAGATGGATTTTCGGAATCACTTTGTTATGAATCATTTGATGCTTGCGAACTGTGCCTTTTGGGCAAGATGACTAAAACTCCGTTGTCCGGAACAATGGAACAAGCTACTGACTTATTGGAAATAATACATACCGACAAGGTTGTTAGAATCGCGATTCTGTTGTACGATTCTACGACTTTACGATCCAAATTAACCCCTTTGATTCTACGATTTTGGGTCATAGAATCTACGTTTCTACGATGCTGATAGTGAAGATTCTATGATTTGCGACTCTACCATCGGAGCTCCGATCCGATTCAGGATCACGATTCTGACAACCTTGCATACCGATGTATGCGATCCAATGAGTGTTGAAGCTCGTGGCAAGTATCGTTATTTTCTGACCTTCACAAGATGATTTGAGCAGATATGGGTATATCTACTTGATGAAACATAAGTCTTAAATAGTTGAAAGGTTCAAAGAATTTCAGAGTGAAGTGAAAAATCATCTTAACAAGAAAATAAAGTTTCTGCGATCTGATCGCGGAGACGAATATTTGAGTTACGAGTTTGGCCTTCATTTTAAACAATGTGGAATAGTTTCACAGCTCATGCCATATGGAACACCACAACGTAATGGTGTGTCCGAACGTCATAATCATACTTTACTAGATATGGTGTGATCTATGATGTCTCTTATCAGTTTACCACTATCGTTTTGGGGTTATGCATTAGAGACAGCTGCATTCACGTTTAATAGGGCACCATCTAAATCCATTGAGACGACACCGTATGAACTATGGTTTAGCAGTAAACCTAAGCTGTCTTTTCTTAAATTTTGGGGTTGCAATGCTTATGTGAAAAAGTTTCAGCATGATAAGCTCAAACCCAATTCGGAGAAGTGCATCTTCATAGAATACCCAAAGGAAACTATTGGGTACACCTTCTATCACAGATCTGAAGGCAAGTTATTCGTTGCTAAGATGGATCCTTTCTAGAGAAGAAGTTTCTGTCAAAAGAAGTGAGTGGGAGGAAAATAGAACTTGATGAGGTAATTGTACCTTCTCCCTTATTGGAAAGTAGTTCATCACAGAATCAGTTCCAGTGATTCCTACACCAATTAGTGAGGAAGTTAATGATGATGATCATGAAACTTCAGATCAAGTTGCTACCAAACTTCGTAGGTCTTCCAGAGTAAGATCCGCACCAGAGTGGTACGGTAATCATGTTCTGGAAGTCATATTACTAGACCATGATGAACCTACGAACTATGAGGAAGCGATGATGAGCCCAGATTCCACGAAATGGCTTGAGTCCATAAAATCTGAGATATGATCCATGTATGAGAACAAAGTATGGACTTTGATTGACTTGCTCGATGATCAGCAAGCCATGTTAAATAAATGGATCTTCAAGAAGAAGACGGACACTGATAGTAGTAGTACTATCTACATAGCTCGACTTGTCGCAAAAAGGTTTTTGACAAGTTCAAGGTGTTGACTACAATGAGATTTTCTCAACTATAGCGATGCTTAAGTCTGTCCGAATCATGTTAGCAATTGCCACATTTTATGAAATCTGGCAAATGGATGTCAAAACTGCATTCCTTAATGGTTTTCTTAAACGAAGAGTTGTATATGATGCAACCAGAAGATTTTGACAATCCTAAAGGTACTAACAAAATGTGCAAGCTCCAGCGATCCATCTATGGACTGGTGCAAGCATCTCAGAGCTGGAATATACACTTTGATAAGTTGATCAAAGCATATAGTTTTATACAGACTTGCGGTGAAGCCTGTATTTACAAGAAAGTGAGTGGGATCACTACCGCATTTCTGATAAATATATGTGAATGACATATTGCTGATCGGAAATAATGTAAAATTATTCTGCAAAGCATAAAGGAGTGTTTTAAAAGAGTTCTTTAAAAGAAAGACCTCAGTAAAAGCTACTTACATATTGAGCATCAAGATCTATTGAGATAGATCAAGACGCTTGATAAGATTTTCAATGAGTACATACCTTGGCAAGATTTTGAAATAGTTCAAGATGTAACAGTCAAAGAAAGAGTTCTTGCCTGTGTTGCAAAGGTGTGAAATTGAGTAAGACTCAAATCCTGACCATGGCAGAAAATAGAAAAGAGAATGAAAGTCATTCCCTATGCCTGAGTCATAGGTTCTATAAAGTATGTTATGTTATATACCAGACCTATTGTATACCTTGCTCTGAATTTGGCAAGGGAGTACAATAGTGATCTAGGAGTAGATCACTGGAAATTGGTCAAGAATATCCTTAGTAAGGACTAAGGAAATATTTCTCGATTATGGAGGTGATAAAAGAGCCCGTCGTAAAGAGTTACATCGGTGCAAGCTTTTACACCGATCCAGATGACTCTAAGTCTCAATCTAGATACATATTGAAAGTGGGAGCAATTATCTAGAGTAGCTCCGCGCAGAGCATTGTAGACATAGAATATTTGCAAAGTACATACGGCTCTGAATGTGACAGACCCGTTGACTAAACTTCTCTCACGAGCAAAACATGATCACACCTCAGTACTCTTTGGGTGTTAATCACATAGCTATGTGAACTAGATTATTGACTGTAGTAAACCCTTTGGGTGTTAGTCACATGAAGATGTGAACTATGGGTGTTAATCATATATAGATATGAATATTAGTGTTAAATCACATGGCGATGTGAACTAGATTATTGACTCTAGTGCAAGTGGGAGACTGAAGGAAATATGCCCTAGAAGCAATAATAAAGTTATTATTTATTTCCTCATATCATGATAAATGTTTATTATTCATGCTAGAATTGTATTAACCGGAAACATGATACATGTGTGAATACATAGACAAACCTATAGTCACTAGTATGCCTCTACTTGACTAGCTCATTAATCAAAGATGGTTATGTTTCCTCACCATAGACATGTGTTGTCATTTGATTAGTGGGATCACATCATTAGAAGAATGATGTGATTGACATGACCCATTCCGTTAGCCTAGCACTTGATCGTTTAGTATACTGCTATTGCTTTCTTCATGACTTATACATGTTCCTGTAACTATGAGAATTATGCAACTCCTGTTTAACGGAGGAACACTTTGGGTACTACCAAACGTCACAACGTAACTGGGTGATTATAAAGGAGTACTACAGGTGTCTCCGAAGGTACATGTTGAGTTGGCGTATTTCGAGATTAGGTTTTGTCACTCCGATTGTCGGAGAGGTATCTCTGGGCCCTCTCGGTAATGCACATCATTATAAGCCTTGCAAGCAATGTGACCAATGAGTTGGTTACGAGATGATGCATTACAGAACGAGTAAAGAGACTTGCCGGTAACGAGATTGAACTAGGTATTGGATACCGACGATCAAATCTCGGGCAAGTAACATCCGATGACAAAGGGAACAACGTATGTTGTTATGCGGTTTGACCGAAAAAGATCTTCTTAGTATATGTAGGAACCAATATGGGCATCTAGGTCCCGCTATTGGTTATTGGCCGAGAATAGTTCTAGGTCATGTCTACATAGTTCTCAGACCCGTAGGGTCCGCACGCTTAACGTTACGATGCCAGTTTTATTATGAGTTTACAAGTTTTGATGTACAAAAGTTTGTTCGGAGTCCCGGATGTGATCACGGACATGACGAGGAGTCTCGAAATGGTCGAGACATAAAGATCGATATATTGGAAGCCTATATTTGGACATCGGAATCGTTCTGGGTGAAATCGGCATTTTACCGGAGTACCGGGAGGTTACCGGAACCCACCCGGGGGGGTTATTGGGCCTACATGGGCCTCGAGGGAGAAGAGGGAAGGAGCCAGGAGGGGGCCGCGCGCCCCTCCCCTTCCTAGTCCGAATAGGACAAGGGAAGGGGGGCGGCACCCCCCCTTTCCTTCCCCTCTTCCTCCTCTTTCCCCCCTTCTCCTACTCCTACTTGGAAAGAAGGGAGTCCTACTCTCGGTGGGAGTAGGATTCCCTGCTTGGCGCGCCCTCCTTGGCCGGCCGCCTCCTCCCCCCTGGCTCCTTTATATACGGGGGCGGGGGGCACCCCACAACAACACAAGTTGATCTACGGATCGTTCCTTAGCCGTGTGCGGTGCCCCCCTCCACCATATTCCACCTCGGTCATACCGTCGCGGAGTTTAGGCGAAGCCCTGCGCCGGTAGAACATCATCATCGTCACCACGCCGTCGTGCTGACGGAACTCATCCCCGAAGCTTTGCTGGATCGGAGCCCGGGGATCATCATCGAGCTGAACGTGTGCTGAACTCGGAGGCCCCGTACGTTCGGTGCTTGGATCGGTCGGATCGTGAAGAAGTTCGACTACATCAACCGCGTTGTGCTAACGTTTCCGCTTACGGTCTACGAGGGTACGTGGACGAACACTCTCCCCTCTCGTTGCTATGCCATCACCATGATCTTGCGTGTGCGTAGGAAAATTTTGAAATTACTACGTTCCCTAACACTTTTGTCCTACCCTCCCGTGGCAGCGGGGTCCTAGTGGAAACTAAGGGATATTAAGGCCTCCTTTTAATAGAGTACCGGACCAAAGCATTAACACATAGTGAATACATGAACTCCTCAAACTACGGTCATCACCAAGAAGTATCCCGATTATTGTCACTTCGGGGTTTTCGGATCATAACACATAATAGGTGACTATAGACTTGCAAGATAGGATCGAGAACTCACATATATTCATGAAAACATAATAGGTTCAGATTTGAAATCATGGCACTCGGGCCCTAGTGACAAGCATTAAGCATAGCGAAGTCATAGCAACATCAATCTCAGAACATAGTGGATACTATGGATCAAACCCTAACAAAACTAACTTGATTATATGGTAAATCTCATCCAACCCATCACCGTCCAGCAAGCCTACGATGGAATTACTCATGCACGGTGGTGAGCATCATGAAATTGGTGATGGAGGATGGTTGATGATGACGACGACGATGAACCCCCCCCTCTCCGGAGCCCCGAACGGACTCCAGGTCAGCCCTCCCAAGAGGTTTTAGGGCTTGGCGGCGGCTCCGTATCCTAAAACGCGATGTAACTTCCTCTCTGATTTTTTCTCCATGAAATGGAATATATGGAGTTGGAGTTGTGGTCGGTGGAGCAGCAAGGGGCCCACGAGACAGAGGGGCGTGCCCAGGGGGAGGGGGCGCGCCCCCCACCCTCGTGGACAGGGTGTGGCCCCCCTGGCCTTCATCTTTTGCCAGTATTTTTTATATTTTCCAATAGTTATCTCCGTGGATTTTCAGGTCATTCTGAGAACTTTTGTTTCTGCACAAAAATAAAACCATGGCAGTTCTGCTGAAAACAGTGTCAGTCCGGGTTAGTTTCATTCAAATTATGCAAGTTAGAGTCCAAGACAAGGGCAAAAGTGTTTGGAAAAGTAGATACGTTGAAGACGGATCACTTGTCCCTCCCCCGACCAAGCGCGGTCGCCCCTCGCAAGCATCCGGCGACTCCCATTGCGGCTCCTCGTGGTCGCGGCGGCGGCCCGTCGCGCGGTGGCGGTCGCCTGCATCGAAGTAGCCCAGGAGTTGGAGGAAGGCACGCCGTGGCCGCACAGCCTCCCCAGCCGTGCTTCCATTTGGCGGAGGTGCCTCCGAAGTTTGTTGTTTGGTCGGACAAGCCGGCCGGCAACTGGCTTCAGCTCCCTCGCTTCTTCGCCGGCGAACTGCCAGCCGCTGGCCCCGGCGGGCTTTCGCTGCAGGCGGATGGCTGCTGCAGCCGGGCCACCTGGGTGGCGGTGGAGATCTCTGTCACCGGGAACGTGGCCCTAGCCCGGGGCTGGCAGACATTTGCCCGCGCGCGGGGCTTGGGCAGGCGGTGCACCCCCCACTTCAAGTTTGATGGCGAGGCGACCCTCTATGTGAGGGTGTTCGGAGAGGACGGCCGTTGTCAGTGTCAGAACCGGCGGATCTCGGGTAGGGGGTCCCAAACTGTGCGTCTAAGGCTAATGGTAACAGGAGGCGGGGGACACGATGTTTGCCCAGGTTAGGGCCCTCTCGATGGAGGTAGTACGCTACTTCCTGCTTGATTGATCTTGATGATATGAGTATTACAAGAGTTGATCTACCACGAGATCGTAGAGGCTAAATCCTAGAAGCTAGCTGTAACACCCCAAAAATTTAACCATGATTTGTTTATTAAAATTTTGCCAGGAAATTAAATTTTTATTTTCTAGATTTATCTTTTGATTTTAGAACAACTCTTTTCTTCTGAAATTGTGGAGTTTTCCTCCAAAGTGAAAACTTTACAAAAATATTGTTGGACTTATATACCCTCTCAAGAGAGGCCATGGTGGAAGATACTCATAAGTGCATATTGATGATTCCGTGCTATTGGAATTTGATACGTTGTGTTAGTAATCACCCTCATATGCCTTTCAAGCCTATCGGAAGAAATCCGGGAAAGCCTCTGTCTTGGGTAGACATGAGCTTGTCTCCAGTCTTCATCGAGACGGTTGTGTCCGGTATGGCATAGTAAGGTATGATGAGTGGTGATTATGTTGGTTGAAATGTATTTGTTATGCTAATCATGCAGGGAAAACTTAAACCTCCTGAGTCGGCCGTAGATCGAGTCTTGTTCCAGTAACCCCCATACTTGTTTCGTACTACCACTGGTCCCTGCCATAGGTAGGGTACGGTTCAGTAAGTTGTCAACCCCTTGCTAGCACACACAGTACAGAGAGGCCATGGTGGAAGATACCGACTGCATCCGGTAGGCATGCCACCTGGTTCGGGGGCATGGGTGTTTCCGGTTGTAGCCGAGGGGGTAACTCCCCTAGTTTGCGCGCGCTATAAATTTTGTGATCCCATGCTAATCGAGGTTGTAGCCTCCCCACTTAGAGTTTTGCTTAACGAGTCTCGTGGGTGATTCCAGACACCGATAAGTCAGGCTGGTGTGTGCGGTCAGGTGTGTTTTCAATTAAAAGATCTAGACGGAATTAGTCCCGGTGGACTAAAGAAATCAGTTACTCGTGGGCAAAGAGTACACCCTCTGTAGAGATTACATCTATTCGAATAGCCGTGTCAATGGTTAAGTACTACAGTCTGGGTTGGGTCAAGTGTCGGTCTTAGTGTCGGTCTTCGGAGGAAAAACTGCTAAACCAGAACATTGATTATGACCTGTGACATATGATGATTATGATTATTATTATTGTGGACTAACCGTTTATATTATTTGAAATTATTGGGTATCCCTGGGACGGTTCTACCTCCTTGATATTCACTGAAATTATTCTCCTATAAGCCCTTTATGTGGTGTCGCTCAGACGCCCGACTGTGGCATGCTTGTTATTTAAATTACTTATAAGCCCTTTATGTGGTGCCGCTCAGACGCCCGACTGTGGCATGCTTGTTATTTAAATTACTTATAAGCCCTTTATGTGGTGTCGCTCAGATGCCCGACTGTGGCATGCTTGTTATATAAATTATTTATAAGCCCTTTATGCAGTGTCGCTCAAACGCCCGACTGTGTCACGCTTTAAATTATTATCGTTTCGAGGCGTCGCTTTAGACACTCGATCGGTGCATTCTATTCCTACTCGATTATTGTATATTCAATTTATGAATAATCTGTCTGTGTGTGTCATGGGTTTTATTTTTGTGACTAACATTGTGATTATAGAATATTTCTGAGCATGATTATCACCTGATATATTATACCTGTGTTCGTAATGTTTGTGAGTACATTCAAAGTACTCAGTGGCTTGTCCCTGGCTATTGTCTTGGCCAGATTTCTTGCACGGAGAGGAGCATTGCGATGACAGCCCCGGAGCCTACGCAATGATGATAGATGCCTTGTGAAGATAGGAGTTATCCTGGTCAGCTGTTCCTGTGGGAAATGGAGTCCCATAGATGCTGATGAACCACAGACCGCTTTCGCCATCGATCATTAGCAAACTTGTGTTGTACTCATAGGCCAGAATGGTCTTGTACTACATATTATGTACTTTTCTTGGCCATAGTCTGTGACTCTTGATGACATGGATCATGACTTGTGACTCTTGATGATTATGATTACTATTATTATGGACTGACCATTTACATTTTTTGAATTATTTAGTATCCCTGGGATGGTTCTACCTCCTGGATATTCACTGTGATTATTTTCTTATAAGCCCTTTATGTGGTGTCGCTCAGACGCCCGACTGTGGCATGCTTGTTATTTCTATTATTTATAAGCCCTTTATGAGGTGTCGCTCAGACGCCCGACTGTGGCATGCTTGTTATTTCTATTATTTATAAGCCCGTTATGTGGTGTCACTCAGACGCCCGACTGAGGCATGCTTTAAATTATTATCCTTTCCAGGCGTCGCTTTAGACACCCGATCGGTGCATTTTATTTCTACCCCATTACTGCTTATTCATGTTGTGTATGAATAACCTGCGTGCGCGCATCATGGATTTTATTTTGTGACTGACGTTGTGATCATGGAATATTTCAAAGCATGATTATCATTTATTATATTATACCTGTGTTCA
The DNA here is from genome assembly GCF_018294505.1 of Triticum aestivum. Taxonomy (NCBI): domain Eukaryota; kingdom Viridiplantae; phylum Streptophyta; class Magnoliopsida; order Poales; family Poaceae; genus Triticum; species Triticum aestivum. The sequence goes on along the minus strand of NC_057813.1, from coordinate 435,677,717 downwards.
TAATGTTTGCGAGTACATTCAAAAGTACTCACTGGCTTGTCCCTGGCTATTGTCTTGGCCAGATTTCTTGCATGGAGAGGAGCGTTGCGATGACAGCCCCAGAACCTACGCAATGATGATAGCAGCCTCGCGAAGATAGGAGTTATCCAGGGCAGCTGTTCCTATGGGAAATGGAGTCCCATAGACGCTGATGGACCACAAACCTCTTCCTCCATCAGACACTAGAAACCTTGTGTTGTACTCATACGCCCGAATGGTCTTGTACTACATATTATTGTATATTCAAGCATGCCACAGTCGGGCGTCTGAGCATGGATCATGACTTGTCACTCTTGATGATTATGATTACTATTATTATGGACTGACCATTTACATTATTTGAATTATTTAGTATCCCTGGATGGTTCTACCTCTTGGATATTCACTGTGATTATTTTCTTATAAGCCCTTTATGTGGTTGCGCTCAGACGTCCGGCTGTGGCATGCTTGTTATTTCTATTATTTATAAGCCCTTTATGTGGTGTCGCTCCGACGCCCGACTGTGGCATGCTTGTTATTTCTATTATTTATAAGTCCTTTATGTGGTGTCGCTCAGACGCCCGACTGTGGCATGCCCGGAAGTAGAACCGTCCCAGTAGAATCATAATCATCAAGAGTCACAATTCATGATCCATGTTCTGGTTTAGCAGTTTTTCCTCCGAAGACCGACACTAGGACCGACACTTGACCCAACCCAGACTGTAGTCCTTAACCATGGACATGGCTATTCTGATAGATATAATCTCTGCAAAGGGTGTACTCTTTGCCCACGAGTAACAGATTCCTTTAGTCCATCGGGACTAATTCCGTCTACGGTCTTTTAATTGAAAACACACCTGACCGCACACACCAGCCTGACTTATCGGTGTCTGGAATCACCCACGACACTCATTAAGCAAAACTCTAAGTGGGGAGGCTACAACCTCGATTAGCATGGGATCACAAAATTTATAGCGCGCGCAAACTAGGTGAGCTACCCCCTCGGCTACAAGCGGAAACACCCATGCCCCCGGACCAGGTGGCATGCCTATCGGAGGCAGCCGGTATCTTCCACCATGGCCTCTCTATACGGTGTGTGCTAGAAAGGGGTTGACAACTTACTTAACCATACCCTACCTATGGCAGGGACAAATGGTAGTACGAAACAAGTATGGGGGTTACTGGAACAAGACTCGATCTACGGTCGACTCAGGAGGTTTAAGTGTTCCCTGTATGATTAGCATAACAAATATATTTCAACCAACAGAATCACCACTCACCATACCTTACTATGTCATACCGGACACAACCGTCTCGACGAAGACCGGAGACAAGCTCGTGTCTACGCAAGACAGAGGCTTTCCCGAATTTCTTCCGATAGGCATCAAAGGCATACGAGGGTGATTACTATCACAACGTATCAAATTCCAATAGCACGGAATCATCAATATGCACTTATGAGTATGTTCACATCATCACATAAAATAACGAAAACTCCAAGACAAGGAATGTCGTAACCGTATCAAACAACACACGACAATATTATGCCAGGGTTCAGAATGCTTGCCTTCAAGAGTATGCAAGAGGGGGGTGCACTTTTGAAAGTTGCCTTCTTCTCCAAAATCTTATTTTTGAAAATATTCAAATCAACACAAACTTTAAAAACTATACAAAAAGTTTTCCTAATTATTTTCGAAATAAACCTTAAAATAAACTAGGTGAAATTTGAGAGAGGTAGGAAAAATAATCAACTCATTTGGAGTTATATTTAAAAAGTTATAGCCAGTCAAAGTTTAGTCAAATTTCTGTTTTTAAATAAAACAGAAAAAGAAAAACGTTTCGAAATAAAAACACATCGAAGACGTACTCTGGGTTTACGCCTCCACTTACGCCAGCGTGGAATGGCTCGTGGGTCACTGACAATGGGTCCCTCGGACCCCACTGGTCAGGTTTGACCAGTCGCCTCTCCCTCCTTTCCCCTTTGCCTGAGCGGAGGCGGGACCCCGGCGATCGCCGTTGATGAACGGCGGTTCCCCGCAGGGTTCTGAGGGCGGGTGTCGGTGTCAAAACCGGCGGATCTCAGGTAGGGGGTCCCGAACTGTGCGTCTAGGCGGATGGTAACAAGAGACGAGGGACACGATGTTTTTACCCAGGTTCAGGCCCTCTTGATGGAGGTAAAACCCTACGTCCTGCTTGATTAATATTGATGATATGGGTAGTACAAGAGTGGATCTACCACGAGATCAAGGAGGCTAAACCCTAGAAGCTAGCCTATGGTATGATTGTTGTAATGTATGTTGTCCTACGGACTAAAGCCCTCCGGTTTATATAGACACCGGAGGAGGCTAGGGTTACACAGAGTCGGTTACAATGGTAGGAGATCTACATATCCGTATTGCCAAGCTTGCCTTCAATGCCAAGTAAAGTCCCATCCGGACACGGGACGGAGTCTTCAATCTTGTATCTTCGTAGTCTTGGAGTCCGGCGGATAATGATAGTCCGGCTGTCCGGACACCCCCTAGTCCAGGACTCCCTCAGTAGCCCCTGAACCAGGCTTCAATGACGATAAGTCCGGCGCGCATAATGTTCGGCATTGCAAGGCGGGTTCCTCCCTTGAATAATCTAGAGAAGATCATGAACACCAGGATAGTGTCCGGCTCTGCAAAATAAATTCCACATTCCACCGTAGAGAGAATAAAATGTACACTTAGTTCAATCTGCTGACGTATTATGCGGCGTGACATCACACCGCTACCAAGCCTTTGTTTGAATCGTTTTTTACTATACCACCTCAGCACGTTTAGCGAAGCGGTTTCCTTGGCACGTCTTGTCGAAGCAGAGATCGTGTTCCCCTTATTCCGGGATTCTCATCAATACGGACGTGGGTAACCCAACCGCGCCATTGATGATGGCGCTTGGGAGATAAGCGAGTTTTACCAGGCCGGTGGGGGACGCACAGTTTCGTCCGCCTATATATAAGGGATAAGGATTTACCTTCTCACCTACGCCTTCTTCCTCCTTTGCTTACACATCTCCGCGCACTCAAGCTCCAACGCCCAAGCTCGCGCATCTCGCCTCGACCTTCTCCGAATATGTCCGGAGGGGGACGCAAGTGGTTGGCCTCCACCGTTAAGGAGGAGCACATCACCAAGCTGCGCAACGCCGGATACCTCTCCGGCGATATCGCGCATCGGCTGCCCGACGAGGGGCAGCTCGTCCCTACCCCTGGGCCTCACGAGAGGGTCGTCTTCCTTCCCCACTTCCTCCGCGGACTGGGCTTTCCGCTCCATCCATTCGTCCGGGGGCTCATGTTCTATTATGGCCTGGATTTCCACGATCTGGCGCCGAACTTCATCCTCAACATCTCGGCGTTCATCGTCGTGTGTGAGGCCTTCCTCTGCATCCGGCCCCACTTCGGCCTGTGGCTCAAGACCTTCAACATCAAGCCGAAGGTTGTGAAGGGCACGCAAGCGGAATGCAGAGGCGCCATGTTGGGTAAATTACCCAACGTCCTTTGGCTCGAAGGGGCCTTTGTGGACTCCGTCAAGGGTGGCAATCGGGGTGGTTCTACATCACCGAGCCGCGCAAGCCCACATGGGCGGCGGCCCCCGAGTTTAGATCTGGCGTCCCCATGCAGCTCACCTCCTAGAAAGAGAAGGGCTTGCTGTGGGGCGATCCGAAGGAGGTGACTGGACTCCGAACTTGCATCCAGAAGCTGGTGAGCAATAAGCTTAGGCTCGTCGACGTGGTCCAAGTCATGCTCATCCGCCGGATTCTCCCATGCCAAGAACGGGCATTCAATCTGTGGGAGTTCAATCCGGAACAGCACCAGGCGCTGAGCGGGCTCTTCGATACGACATACGAAGGCGCCTGGAGGGTGCTGTTTAAGGGCGCCGAAGCCCCCGCATCCGCGACGGAAGATCGCGGATTCAGCTCGCAGTATCCAACTGACGAGGTAAGTGATTCAACCCCATTACGGGACACTTTATAGTAATCGAATTGATTATAAGAGGGTTTCATCCCTTCCTTTCCTTTGACAGGAATGGATGGAGAAAGCCAGGCAGCTTATCAGCCCTGCTCCCATGCCAGAAGATCCAGTGAACGCCCGCTTAGCAGGGCTGCTGGTTCCGGCACCGCACGTGGTGCCGGAGAAGAAGGCCAAGAAGGTGGCCGCGGGGACTCGAAAGAGTTCCCGTAATCAGGCGTCTGACGACGACGCGGACTCCTCCCCCGAAGACGAGGAGGAGGAGGAGTACTCTCTCCCGGAGGGGGGAGAGAAGAAGAGGAAGGCTCCCCCAATAGGGGAGGCCGAAGGGTCCAAGAGGGGGAGAGCTATCCCCCCGGACAGTTTCGCCAACACCAGCGTTGGCGAGGATGAGTGGCCTCCAAGGGCCAGGCGTCCGGCGAGATCGTAAGTACCCGGATCCTTTATATGCATATCTTTTATGTCACGTAGTGTCCTTCTAACGCCGCATTCTGTCCGTAGTCCGGCCGATGACGATCTCCCCGACTCATCGAGCGGGTCGTTGGCCTCGTCGGATGTGAATTCACTTCCGACTGCCTCCACCCCACGCGCCGACGAGGACGCCGAGGTGGGATCCCAGAGAGGGACCCATCAGGAGGAGGCTCCGGAGGCGCCGTCAGGCAACCTCCCGGACTTTGCGCCGGACTCTACATCGGAACCCGCAGTGGTTCCAGAGTCCGGCAAGCGGCCCCTTCGAAAGAAGGGCAAGACCGTGACACCGGCGGCCTCCGTCCAACCGGAGGCGCCGGATAACTTGCTGGAGGCGCTTAAAGGCGCTTCCATTGAGGAAGAACACCGCACTATCATGAGTGCGGTGATTCAAAAGGTTCAGCTCGCCAAAAGCGGGCTGACCGAAGCCTGCAGCAGCCTTTTAACAGGCTTTGAGGTAAGAAGTTAAAATTATGTAATGTAATACCGCATAGACAGTAGCCCCTGATGCTCAGTTCGGTGTTCGGAAAGAAAAGCCGGACTGAGGATCTAACAAGATATGCGCAGGGTTGCTAAAAATATGTCAATATGGGTTTGCAGGCTGCGCTGCTGGCCTCTGCCGCATTAACGGCGGAGGTCGATGTGCTGAAGCAGGATCTCGAGCGGTCCGAGCGAGAGCTCGGCCATGCGAAGAAGCACCTCGAGGACAAAGAAGGTGAGTAACACCACTTTGGATAGGTACCTTACAGAAAAGGATTTTGGTTGCAATAAATTAACAAGGATAATATGTGTATTGCAGGGGCCACTAACGAGGTGGCAGCCCTGAAGGATGCTGTGTCCGCGGCCGAACACAGTGCGGCCGTGGAACGGGCAGAGCGAGAAAAGCAGGAGGCACGGGTGGCGAAAGTTCGGCAAGAGCTCCAGGCTCTCATGGAAAGGCATGAGAGTTTGGAGCGTGACTCCAAGACTCGAGAGTCCGAGCTTGCCTCAGCTCTCGAAAGTGACAAGTCCGCCAAGACCGAGGCCCATAAGGCCCTTCAGGAGGTTGAAGATATAAAGAAAATAGCGGCGGGTAAGGCATTTTTCATGCAAAGCAAGCATGTTAATGTAAAATACCTGACACTTACCCGCATTCGGAGCTCTCCAGGGGTGTTTGCAGATCTGCCGCGTAGTGCGTCCGATGCCGCCGCATTCTATCGTGGCGAGGAGGGGAGCTCGACGGAAAAAGTCTTCTGGTCTCAGTATGCTGAGGCCGGACACCCGGTGCCCCCAAGCGACCAGCTGAAGCAGCTGGTCGAACTCCACAAGGTAGCTGAGGAGGCCATGAAGGGCCTTATAGTCCGGCTGTGGCCTGGACAGGCCGTGCCTGGGAGCTACTTTGGCCTCGTGCGGCGGCTGGTGGATGCATGCCCCTGGGTGGATGTCATCAAGCGCTCCGCCTGTATTGAAGGCGCTCGCCGGGCTCTTGCCCGCACAAAGGTGCAATGGGGCAGGTTGGATGCGGAGAAGCTTCTCACGGACCCACCGCCGCCGGGCAAGGAGTATCGCACGCCCGAGATGTATTATAAAACTGTCCTGAAGGGAGCCCGCAATATTGCGGATGAGTGCCCCCGAAATGTAATCTTTGAGTGAATTTGCTATGTATTATCCTGCGCGCTGAAACTTTGTTCATGTGCGCGTTAAGCAACGCTTGTTTAATTTAAAATATTACCTTCTGTGCGGCCGTTTATAAAATCTGAGAGATGGCAAGTCGTTGGCTTCAGCCCCCAAGCCACGAGTGCTGGGGTGTTCGGGATAAACTTGAGCACTCTTGTTCCCATTGTTGGGTCCATCGAGGGAGGCACTCAACACAACGAACAAGGCAACCGGACTTATAATGCTTGAACACTCTCACTTAGCCATAGAATTCTATAATTTTAAATTTCGGCGAAGCCCCTGGTATTCGGAAGACCGAATCCGGGGCGCTATCCACGCCTTCATCGGACATTGTCCGGAACTTCGCTCGAAGCGGCGTGAGTCTTTAAGGACCCGAAAAAACCTCTCGAACAGCGACCAGTCTCTCGCCTTATCATGCCAGTCAGTTTTAGCTTTCTCCACTGAGGCGCTCGCCCGGCTCAACCGGGGCGCAATCGCAGTGGTTCTCCCAGTGCCACCTTAGCCGACGGAACGGAACGTAAGGCACCAAAACGTGGGAGCCGGGCAAACCCAACTATTGACCCAAGACATGATTCGGAGCCGATTCATATAATGCTATAAGTTCGGGGTGCCGCACTTGTGAAAGTGTTCGGACTTATCACACCATAGAGTGGGGAACATAAGCCCCCGGTGTATTAGGCCGTACCAAAATATACGGGTGCAAGATGTCATATAATGAGCATATATATAAAAGGTAATGCAATTGCGATCAAAAAGGTGCTGCATTATTTATGAAAGAAAGTCTGCTAGTGGAGCGGACTGATACAAATAGTGCGGTAAGCAAGGGATTTGGACTAAGTAAACATGTCCCCCTCCAGGGATGAGCTGCGGACTTGGTGTATATAATCGAATTTAATGCTCGTAATTGAGACCACCTGAGTGTTCGTCGCGGCCTTCTTTAGTCCCTGACTGTTGCATCATGAGTTCGGCAGGTTCGCCGCCGGACAGGGCTTCTGGTTAACAGAGTCCTGTGTACATAAAAGAAGAAAAATAAAATAAAAAAAGGGGGGCACACTTGCGAGCCCCCGGTGTGGTCGAACCGCACTCTGGGTCCGTTGCGATCGTGCCCCCTCCCCTGTGCCCATGGTATCTCCAAAGCGTAATGATGTACGCGGAGTGTTATTCTTGCGATCATGCGCGGGCGAGGGTTGGGGCCGCATTGCTACGCGTGCTCTGATCGCGCCAGGTGGTCTTGGTTGGCATTGCTCCGGGCGCGCTTTGCTGTATCCGGCCTTTTAACGGCCGGACTCGAGAATTGCCTTAGAAGGCTGCTCTGTACTTCTGCCGCGAGAGCCGCTGTATGTTCCTCCGTTTGGAGGGAGCGTTCCTTATTCCCATTGACCGTGATGACTCCACGAGGGCTTGGCATCTTGAGCTTTAGGTATGCATAGTGCGGCACCGCGTTGAATTTTGCAAACGCGGTTCGTCCGAGCAGAGCATGATAGCCGCTGCGAAACGGGACTATGTCGAAGATTAACTCTTCGCTCCGGAAATTATCGGGGGATCCGAAGACCACTTCCAGTGTGACTGAGCCTGTACAGTTGGCTTCCACTCCTGGTATGACACCTTTAAAGGTTGTCTTTGTAGGTTTAATCCTTGATGGGTCTATGCCCATTTTGCAGACCGTATCCTGATAAAGCAGGTTCAGGCTGCTGCCGCCGTCCATCAGGACTCTCGTGAGGTGGAACCCATCGACGATTGGGTCTAAAACCAATGCGGCGAATCTGCCATGGCGTATGCTGGTCGGATGGTCTCTTCGATCGAAAGTGATCGGACAAGAGGACCATGGGTTGAACTTTGGGGCGACTGGCTCCATCACATAGACGTCCCTTAATGTGCGTTTCCTCTCCCTCTTCGGTATGTGGGTCGCGTATATCATATTCACCGTCCGTACTTGTGGGGGAAAACCCTTCTGTCCTCTGTGTAGCCCCTTGTCATTGTTTTCGGCAATTAACTTGCCGGCCTGCTTGAACACCCAGCAGCCTCTATTAGTGTGATTAGCTGGCTTTTCAGAGGTGCCATGTATCTGGCATAAGCGGTCGATTATTCGGTCCAGATTGGACGGACCCGGAGTGGTTCTTTTGAATGGCTTCTTCCGCTGACCGGGTTTAGAGCCTCGGAATCCGGCGTTGACTGCCGTATCCTCCTTATCGTCGCCGTTAATGCGGCGCTTGCTTTTGTTTCAACATGACCTGCCGTTGTTGTCCTTAGTATCCGGACTGCCTGAATTTTTACGGAGATTGTTGCTGCAGGCTAGCCAGCTGTCCTCTCCCGCGCAAAAGCGGGTCATTAACGATGTGAGGGCTGCCATGGATTTCTGCTTTTCCTGCCCCAGGTGCCGGGCTAGCCATTCGTCCCGGATGTTATGTTTGAAGGCTGCGAGGGCCTCTGCATCTGGACAATCGACGATTTGATTTTTCTTCGTCAAGAACCGTGTCCAGAATTGTCTGGCCGATTCGTCTGGCTGCTGAATGATGTGGCTTAGGTCATCGGCGTCTGGTGGTCGCACATATGTGCCTTGGAAGTTATCAAGGAATGCGGCCTCCAGGTCCTCCCAACACCCAATTGACTCTGCGGGCAAGCTGTTAAGCCAATGCCGAGCTGGTCCTTTAAGCTTGAGTGGGAGGTACTTGATGGCGTGGAGATCGTCGCCGCGGGCCATATGGATGTGGAGAAGATAGTCTTCGATCCAAACCGCGGGGTCTGTTGTGCCATCGTAAGATTCGATGTTTACGGGTTTAAACCCTTCGGGGATCTGATGATCCATTACTTCGTCAGTGAAGCATAGCGGGTGTGCGGCGCCTCTGTATTGAGCAATATCGCGACGCAGCTCGAGAGAGCGCTGTCTGCTGTGTTCGGCCCGGCCAGGGTTATTGTATCCGGCGCGACGGTATTCGTCGTGGGTCGTAGGGCGCCCACGTGATCCATAGATGGATCTGGATTGCCTTGCTTTGTCCTCCAATATGTCTTGCAAGTCCGGCGCGTTCCCTCTTGGCTTCGTACTTTTGGAGCGATGCCGGGGTATGGTCTTGGCTGGGGGCCTGGATGCCTCTCTGTCACGACCACGGGGTGGTCGGTCAGCCATATCGTGCGCTGGTGATGGAGGTATGTATGCTTCCTCCTCTAATCGGGGGAGCAGCTTGCGTCTTGGGTAACTTTTGGAGGGACATTCGAGTTTATACTCTTCAACCGCGAGGACCTCGGTCCATCGATCGGCCAGCAGGTCCTGATCAGCTTGAAGTTGTAGCTTCTTTTTCTTTAGGCTGTTTGCTGTGGCGATAAGCCTGCGCTTGAAGCGCTCTTGTTCAACGGGATCCTCGGGTACGACGAATTCATCATCGTTGAGGCTTGCTTCGTCTTCGGAGGGAGGCATATAGTTATGATCCTCAACCTCTTCGTCTGCCGCCCCCTCGTGAGGGCTTGCTTCAGCCTCCTCCTGCGCTGAATCTTGCTGGAGGGGATTGTCTTAGGCACTCTCTAGAGTGTTATTATCTCCTGTGCCGGAATCTCCATTCTTGCTGTGGCGAGATTTAGAGCGGCGCCGCTGACGCCGGCGTTTGGGCTGCTTCTTTAGAGAGTCTGCCTCCGTTGTTTCTTCGCCGTCCCCATCTTTTGGGGTGTCCACCATGTATATGTCGTATGACGAGGTGGTCTTCCAGTGCCCTGTAGGCGCTGGTTCCTGATCGTCTCCGGCATCGTCTTCCATAGCGTCGATGTCGTCGGAGTCGTAGTCTAGCATGTCGGTTAGATCGTCGACAGTGGCTACAAAGTGGGTGGTGGGTGGGATCTGAATTTCTTCGTCGTCCGTACCCCAACCATCCTGGCCATAGTCCGGCCAGGACTCTCCTGATAACGACAGATGCTTTAATGAATTCAGGATATCGCCAAAAGGCGAGTATTGGAAGATGTCCGCGGCGGTGAATTCCATAACCGGCGCCCAATCCGGATCGATTGGTAAGGGCGCGGGAGGTTCGGAGTCCGGCAAGGAGTCCGGCGCCTCAGAATCACGAGTTTCGCAGGGGACAAGATTAGTGTTCGGCTCCATCGTCGTGGATGTTGAAGCCCCCATGGCGGCGTCTGTCCACCGGCCCTCGATCCGGGCGATCGGCTCCGGGCTGATGGCCGAAGCGGACCCGTGTGCGGCCACTAAGGCATTGTTCGGTGGCAGAGCTAGATCATGCCCATCGTCACAGTGCGGCGCGCTTGGCTGTGGCTCGAGTCCGTCGAAGATCAAGTCTCCGCGGACATCGGCCGTGAAGTTTAAGCTTCCAAATCTGACCTGACAGCCAGGGGCGTAGCTTTCGATCTGCTCCAGATGGCCAAGTGAATTGGCCCGCAGTGTGAAGCCGCCGAATACGAAGATCTGTCCGAGGAGAAAAGTCTCACCCTGGACAGCGTTGTTGGTTGAAGATGCCATCAAGCCTATCGGTGACGACACAGAGGAACTCTCAATGAAAGCACCAATGTCGGTGTCAAAACCGGCGGATCTCGGGTAGGGGGTCCCGAACTGTGCGTCTAGGCGGATGGTAACAGGAGACAAGGGACACGATGTTTTTACCCAGGTTCGGGCCCTCTTGATGGAGGTAAAACCCTACGTCCTGCTTGATTAATATTGATGATATGGGTAGTACAAGAGTGGATCTACCACGAGATCAAGGAGGCTAAACCCTAGAAGCTAGCCTATGGTATGATTGTTGTAATGTATGTTGTCCTACGGACTAAAGCCCTCCGGTTTATATAGACACCGGAGGAGGCTAGGGTTACACAGAGTCGGTTACAATGGTAGGAGATCTACATATCCGTATTGCCAAGCTTGCCTTCAATGCCAAGGAAAGTCCCATCCGGACACGGGACAGAGTCTTCAATCTTGTATCTTCGTAGTCTTGGAGTCCAGCGGATAATGATAGTCCGGCTGTCCGGACACCCCCTAGTCCAGGACTCCCTCAGCGGGGATGGATCCGCTAGTCCAGGGCGGTCCTCCTGGTGGTCGACAGGCTGGCGGGGATGAAGGGAGTCGCCGGCGGTGAGTTCCGCGGCGGAGGTGGCTTCGGGAGGATTTGGGGGTTCGGGCTATGGTGGCTCTCCGTTGAAGCTGAGGGTTTGGGCGGCTCCGCAAGACCAAGTGGAGTCGGGTGGTGGCGCTGGATGGACGGGGGAGGGCCTGCTCGCGATGAGCTAAGCCAGAGAGTGGCGGCGGACGAACTGTCCGGAGGCGAGGAAGAAGGCTTCCTGTCGTCGCTTGCTGGCCGTGGGGCGCACTAGTGGGATGGTACGAGGTTGCCTGAGGGTCAGACGAGCTCGGGGGTTCCTTTTATAGCGTGACTAGGTCGGTCCCGCGACCGTGGATAAGAACACCGGCGAACCGCCATTCTGTAGTTGTAGGGCGACATGGCGGCAACGTGCTCTAGTGGACGAGCTTGCGGATGAGCTTGAGCTGCTCCAGAGGGCAGCTGGCGCGCTAGAGTGGCTTGGGCCGTGCTACCACGGCTGCGGCCTGCTGTGGCCGGCCGCTAGCTGCCGTGGCCGACCTGACAGCGGTGTTGTGGGGCTCCAGGGGTGGCCTGGAGGGGTCTGGTGAGTGGATGAGGACAGGCGTGGCTCTGCAGGTGAGCAAAGGCTAGGGGCCAAACGCGGCGACCCGGGCGCACGCACATGAAAAACGCGCGCTCTGGGCGCGCCCAGCGCACGCACGCCAGGTGCTTGACAAAATGCCAGCGCGTGTTAGAGAGCTCAGATGATGCTGGTAGGTAACAGGCCTATGTTAGGGTTAGCTAGGAGCTTAGTGGACAAGTTAGTTAGGTCAGAGGATCAAGCTCACAATGCCAACTAAAAATCATGCCAAAACTGGCTATGCACACAAAGTGCTCGACAGAATGTCATGGGCATTGTCGGTGTCAAAACCGGTGGATCTCGGGTAGGGGGTCCCGAAGTGTGCGTCTAGGCGGATGGTAACAGGAGACAAGGGACACGATGTTTTTACCTAGGTTCGAGCCCTCTCGATGGAGGTAAAACCTTACTCCTGCTTGATTAATATTGATGATATGGTAGTATAAAAGTGGATCTACCACGAGATTAAGGAGGCTAAACCCTAGAAGCTAGCCCATGGTATGATTGTTGTTGTGATTGTTGTCCTACGGACTAAAACCCTTCGGTTTATATAGACACCGGAGAGGTCTAGGGTTACACAGAGTCGGTTACAATGGTAGGAGATCTACATATCCGTATTGCCAAGCTTGCCTTCCACGCCAAGGAAAGTCCCATCTAGACACGGGATGAAGTCTTCAATCTTGTATCTTCATAGTCTTGGAGTCCGGCCGATGATGATAGTCCGGCTATCCGGACACCCCCTAGTCCAGGACTCCCTCAGTAGCCCCTAAACCAGGCTTCAATGACGATAAGTCCGGCGCGCATATTGTCTTTGGCATTGCAAGGCGGGTTCCTCCTCCGAATAATTCGTAGAAGATTGTGAACACCAGGATAGTGTCCGGCTCTGCAAAATAAATTCCACATACCACCGTAGAGAGAATAATATTTACACAAGTTCAATCTGCTGACGTATTTTGTGGCGTGACGTCACACCACTACCAAGCCTTTACTTGAATCATTTTTATTATACCACCTCAGCGCGTTTAGCGAAGCGGTTTCCTTGGCACGTCTTGTCGAAGCAGAGATCGCGTTCCCCTTATTCCGGGATTCTCATCAATACGGACATGGGTAACCCAACCGCACCATTGATTGCGGCGCTTGGGAGATAAGCGAGTTTTACCAGGCCGGTGGGGACGTATAGTTTCGTCTGCCCATATATAAGGGGATAAGGATCCACCTCTTTTACCTACGCCTTCTTCCTCCTTTGCTTATCCATCTCCGTGCACTGGAGCTCCAGCGCCTAAGTCCGCACATCTCACCTCGACCCTTTCCAGCCATGTCCGGAGTGGGAGGCAAGTGGATGGCCACCTCCATTACGGAGGGGCACATCGAGAGGCTACGCAGCGCCGGATATCTGTCCAGCGACATCGCGCACCAGCTGCCCGACGAGGGGCAGCTCATCCCCACCCCCAGGCCCCATGAGAGGGTCGTATTCCTTCCCCATTTCCTCCGCGGACTGGGCTTCCCACTTCACCCCTTTGTCCGGGGGCTCATGTACTACTACGGCCTGGACTTCCATGATCTGGCCCCAAACTTCATCCTCAACATCTTGGCGCTTATCGTCGTGTGCGAGGCCTTCCTCTACATCCAGCCCCACTTCGTCTTGTGTCTAAAGACCTTCAACGTCAAGTCGAAGGTGGTGAAGGGCAGCCAGGCGGAGTGCGGAGGCGCCATGGTGGGAAAAATGCCCAACGTTACTTGGCTTGAGGGTGCCTTCGTGGAATCCATCAAAGGGTGGCAATCGGGGTGGTTCTACATCACCGAGCCGCGTGACCCTAAATGGGCAGCGCCCCCCCCCCCCCCCCGAGTTCAGACCTGGCATCCCCATGCAGCTCACCTCCTAGAAAGAGAAGGGCTTCCTATGGGGTAGTTCGGAGGAGATGACCGGACTCCAGTCCTATCTTCAGACCTTGGTGAACAAGAAGCTTAAGCTTGTCAATGTGATCCAGGTCATGCTCGTCCGCCGGATTCTCCCCTGCCAGCAACGGGCCTTCAATTTGTGGGAGTTTGATCCGGCACAGCACCGGACCTTGAGCGGGCTCTTCGACACGACGTACGAAGCTTCCTGGAGGGTGTTGTTCAAGGGCGCCGAAGCTCCCGCATCCGCGACCGAAGATCGCGGATTCAGCACGCAGCGCCCGACCGACGAGGTAAGCTATGTCATCCTTTACGGGACACTCATTTTTTTCCATAGTTTGACTCTATGTGGGATCTAAACTCCCAATGCCTCTAACAGGACTGGCAGAAGACGTCCGGACAGGTAAACTGTCCGGCTCCCCTTCCAGAAGACCCAACAGACACCCGTTTGACGGGGCTACTGGTCCCGGCACTTTACGTGGTGCCGGAGAAGAAGGCCAAGAAGAAGGCCATGGGAACCCGAAGGAGTTCCCTGCATTAGGTGATATCGGACTCATCGTCCAATGACTCCGAGGCGGACTCCTCCCCCGAAGACGAGGAGGAGAAGAAAGAGGCCTCTCCCCCAGCGGGGGAGAGAAGAAGAGGAAGGCCTCCCCAACGAGGGAGGCCGAAGGGTCCAAGAAGGGAAGGACCCTTCCCCCGGACTGCTCCACCAACGTTGGCGATGGCAACGAGGAGTGCCCTCAAGGGCCAAGCCCCTGGCGAGATCTTAAGTATCCGGACTCCTAGATGACTTATAATTTTTCTTTTTGCCACACAATGTCTTTCTAACGCCGCATACAACCTGTAGTCCGGCCAAGGACGATCTTCCTGCTTCATCGAGCGGGTCCGTGGGCACGTCGGATGTGGATTCCATCCCGACCGCCTCCAACCCCCGTGACACTGATGACGTCGAGGTGGGATCCCGGGAAGGGACCTACCAGGAGGAGGAGGCCCCGGAGGTTCCGCAGGGCAACCTCCCGGACTTTGCACCGGACTCCACACCGGAATCTGCAGTGGTTCCAGAGTCCGGCGAGCGGCCCCTTCGTAAGAAGGGCAAGACCGTGACACCGGCGGCCTCCGTCTAACCGGAGGCGCCGGATAACTTGTTGGAGGCGCTCAACAGCGCTTCCATCAAAGAAGAATACCGCACTGTCATGAGTGCGGTGATTTAGAAGGTTCAGCTTGCCAAGAGTGGGCTGGCCGAAGCCTGCAGCAGCCTTCTAACAGGCTTTGAGGTAAGAATTTTAAGATGTGTAATATAATACCGCATAGACAGTAGCCCCTGATGCTCGGTTCGGTGTTTGAAAACAAAAGCCGGACTAAGGATCTAAAAAAGATATACGCAGGAGTCTAAAAAATATGTCAATATGGGTTTGCAGGCTGCGCTGCTGACCTCTGCCGCACAAACTGCGGAGGTCAATACCTTGAAGCAGAGCCTCGAGCGCTTCGAGAGCAAGCTCGGCCGAGCCAAGAAGCAGCTTGAGGACAAGGAAGGTGAGTAACACCGTATTATAGTTGTACCTTACAGAAAAGGATTTGGTTGCAAGAGAAATAACAAGGATAACGTGGGTACTACAGGGGCCAGAAACGAGGTGGCGACCCTGAAGGAGGCTGTATCCGCGGCCGAATGCAATGCGGCAGCGGAACGAGCCGAGCGAGAGAAGCAGGAGGCGTGGGTGGCGGCGGTACAGCAAGAGCTCCAGGCTCTCGTGGAAAAGCACGAGAGTTTGGAGCGTGACTCGAAGACTCGAGAGTCCGAGCTTGCGTCGGCTCTTGAGAGTGCCAAAGCTGCTAAGGCCGAAGCCCACAAGGCCCTCCGGGAAATCGAGGATTTGAAGAAAATAGCGGCGGGTAACGCATTTTTCATGCAAAGCAAGCATGTGAATGTGAATTACCTATTACTTACCCGAATTCGGAGCTCTCTAGGAGCGTTCGCAGATCTGCCCCGCAGCGTATCCGACGCTGCCGCTTTCTACCGGGCCGAGGAGGGGAGCTCGACGGACAAGGTCTTCTGGTCTCAGTATGCTGAGGCCGAACATCTGGTGCCCCTTAGCAACCAGTTGAAGCAGCTGATCGAGCTCCACAAGGTGGCCGAACAGGCCATGAAGGGCCTCATAGTTTGGCTGTGGCCTGGGGAGGCCATGCCTGGGAGCTACTTCGGCCTGGTGCGGTGGGTGGTGGATGCGTGTCCCTAGGTTGAAGTTGTCAAGCACTCCGCCTGCATTGAAGGTGCCCGTCGGGCCCTTGCCCGTGCAAAGGTGCACTGGGGCAGGATGGATGCTGAGAAGCTTGTGACGGACGCGCCACCAGCGGGCAAGGAGTATCGCACACCCAAAATGTATTATAAGAGTGTCCTGAAGGGTGCCCGCATGATTGCAGGTGAGTGCTCCAAAGATGTAATATTTGAGTAAACTCGCATTTTGTTATCCTGTGCGCTGAAAACTTTTCTTCATATGCGCTAAGCAACGCTTGTTAATTTAAAATATTACCTTCTGTGCGGCCGTTTATCAAATTTGAGAGATGGAAAGTCGTCTACTTCAGCCCCCACGCCACTAGTGCTGGGGTGTTTGGGATAAACTTGAGCGCTCTTGTTCCCATGTTTGGGTCCATCTAGGGAGGTGCGCAACACAACGAACGAGGCAACCGGACTTATAATGCTTGAACACTCTCACTTAGCCATAGAATTCTATAATTTTAAATTTCGGCGAAGCCCCTATTGTTCGGAAGACCGAGTTCGGGGCGCTATCCACGCCTGGGCCGGACAAAGTCGGTTCCTCGCTCTAAGCGGCATAAGTATTTGGGGACTCGAAAAAACCTCTCGAACAGCGACCAACTCTCGCCGTATCATGACAGTCAGTTTTAGCTTTCTCCACTGAGGCGCTCGCCCAGCTCAACTGGGGCGCAATCGCAGTGGTTCTCCCAGTGCTACCTTAGCTGATACAACGGAACGTAAGGTACCAAAACATGGGAGCCGGGCAAACCCAACTATTGACTCAAGACATGATTCGGAGCCGATACATATAATGCTATAAGTTCGGGGTGTCGCACTTGTGAAAGTGTTCGGACTTATCACACCATAATGTGGGGAACTTAAGCCCCTGGTGTATTTAGCCATACCAGAGTGTACAGATGCAACATGGCATAAATGAACATATGTGTAAGAAAGAAATGCAATTATAAGCAAAAAAGCGATGCGTTGTTTATTCCAGAAATACTGCCATGAATGTAGAATGATACAAATAGTGCGGAAAGCAAGGGATTGGACTATTAAACATGTCCCCCTCCAGGGGTTGGCTGCGGAATGGTGTATTAAACAGATTTAATGCTCGTAATGTAGACCACCTGAGTGTTTGTTGTAGGCTTTCTCCTTCCCTGGCTATTGCATCGTGAGTTCGGCAGGTCTACTGCTGGACAGGCCCTCTAGTAAGTGGAGTCCTATGGATAAGAAAAAAAAGAAGAAGAAGGATGACACACTTGGGAGCCCCTGGTGTGGTTGAGCCGCACTCTGGGCCTGTTGTGGTCGTGCCCCTCCCCCTATGCCCATGGTATCTCCAGAGCGTAATTATGCACGTGAAGGACCAGTCTTGCAATTTTGTGAGGGCTGGGGTTGGGGTCGCACTACTAAGCGTGCTCGGAACGTGCCAGGTGGTCTAGTTGTAAGTTACTCTGGGCGCGTTGACCGTAATGACTCCTCGAGGGCCTGTCATCTTGAGCTTGAGGTATGCGTAGTGCGGCACCGTGTTGAACTTTGCGAACGCGGTTCGCCCGAGCAGAGAATGATAGCCGCTGCGGAACGGGACTATATCGAAGATTAACTCCTCGCTTCGGAAGTTATCCGGGGATCCAAAGACCACTTCCAGTGTAACTGAGCCTGTACAATTGGCCTCTACACCTAGTATGACGCCATTGAAGGTCGTCTTTGTGGGTTTAATTCTTGAGGGGTCTATGCCCATTTTGCGCACTGTATCCTGATAAAGCAGGTTCAGGCTGCGGCCGCCGTCCATCAGGACTCTAGTGAGGTGAAATCCATCGACGATTGGTTCTAAAACCAATGCGGTGAATCCACCGTGGCGGATACTGGTGGGTGGTCCCTTCGATCAAAGGTGATCGGGCAGGAGGACCATGGGTTGAACTTTGGGGCGACTGGCTCCATCGCGTATACGTCCCTGAGTGCACGCTTCCGTTCCCTCTTGGGTATGTGAGTTGCGTATATCATGTTCACCATCCGCACTTGTGGGGGGAAATCCTTCTGTCCTCTATTATTCGCCGGCCGGGTCTCTTCCTCGTCATCGCTATGCAGCCCCTTGTCATTGTTTTTGGCAATTAACTTGCCTGCCTGCTTCAATACCCAACAATCCCTGTTGGTGTGATTAGCTGGTTTTTCGGGGGTGCCATGTATCTGGCAAGAGCGGTCGAGTATTCGGTCCAAATTGGACGGACCCAGAGTGGTTCTTTTGAATGGCTTTTTCCGCTGACCGGGTTTAGAGCCTCTGAATCCGGCGTTGACTGCTGTATCCTTAGTGTTATCGCCGTTAACGCGGCCGGTGTTTGTTTTTGTTGCGACGCGGCCTGCGATTGCAGTCCTTGGTATCCGGACTGCCAGAATTTTTGCTGAGGTTGTTACTGCGGGCTAGCCAGCTGTCCTCTCCTGCGCAGAAGCGGGTCATAAGTGATGTGAGGGCTTCCATGGATTTCGGCTTTTCCTGTCCTAGGTGCCAGGCAAGCCACTCGTCGCGGATGTTAGGTTTGAAGGCTGCGAGGGCCTCTGCATCCGGACAGTCGACAATTTGATTTTTCTTTGTTAAGAACCGTGTCCAGAACTGTCTGGCCGATTCATGTGGTTGCTGAATTATGTGGCTTAGGTCATCAGTATCTGGTGGTCGCACATATGTGCCCTGGAAGTTGTCAGGGAATGCGGCTTCCAGGTCTTCCCAACACCCAATTGATTCTGCTGGCAAGCTGTTAAGCCAATGCCGAGATGGTCCTTTAATATTGAGTGGGAGATATTTGATGGCGTGAAGATCGTCACCGCGGGCCATGTGGATATGAAGGAGATAGTCTTCGATCCAAACTGCGGGGTCTGTTGTGCCATCATAGGATTCAATGTTCATGGGTTTAAACCCTTCGGGGATTTGATGATCCATTACTTCATCTGTGAAGCATAGTGGGTGTGTGGCGCCTCTCTATTAGGCTATATCACGACGTAGCTCCAACGAGCTTTGTCTACTGTGTTCAGCCAGGCCGGAGTTGCCATATCCGGCGCGACGGTCGTCGTCGCGCATCGTGGGGCGCCCACGCGATCCATAGATCGATCTTGATTGTCTTGCCTTATCCTCCAATATGTCTCACAAGTCCGGCGCATTCCCCCGTGGCTTCGTACTTTTCGAGCGGTGCTGGGGTACGGTTCTAATGGAGGGCCGAAAGGCCTCTCTGTCGCGGCCACGAGGTGGTCGGTCAGCCGTATTGCGCTCTGGTGATGCAGATTTATATGCCTCCTCCTCTAATTGGGGGAGGAACTTGCGTTTGGGGTAGCTTTTAGAGGGGCGTTCGAGTTCATACTCTTCGGCCGCAAGGACTTCAGTCCATCTGTCAGCTAGCAGGTCTTAATCAGCTCTAAGCTGTTGCTGCTTTTTCTTTAGGCTGTTCGCCGTGGCCATTAGCCTGTGTTTGAAACGCTCTTGTTCGATGGGATCCTCGGGCACGACGAATTCGTCGTCGTTGAGGCTTGCCTCGTCTCCGGAGGGAGGCATGTAATTATCATCCTCTACCTCTTCGTCTGCCGCTCTCTAATGAGGGCTGGCTTCTCCGTCCTCCTGTGCTGAATCTTGCCGGAGGGGGTTCTCTTCGGCACTCCCTGGGGTGTTGTTATCTCCGGTGCCGGAATCTCCATTCTTGCTGTGGCGGGATTTAGAGCGGCGCCGCTGACACCGGCGCTTGGGCTGTTTCTTGGAGGAGTCTTCCTCCGCTTTTTCCTCGCCATTCCCATCCTTGGGATGTCCACCATATATATGTCGTATGACGAGGTGGTCTTCCAGTGCCCCGTAGGCGCTGGTTCTTGGTCGTCTCCGGCATCGTCGTCCATACCGTCGATGTCTTCGGAGTCGTAGTCTAGCATGTCGGTTAGATTGTCGACAGTGGCTACAAAGTGGGTGGTGGGTGGGTTTTGAATTTCTTCGTCGTCCGCATCCCAACCTTCCTGACCGCAATTCGGCCAGGGCTCTCCTGATAGCGAGAGATACCTTAGCGAATTCAGGATGTCGCCAAAAGGTGAGTGTTGAAAGATGTCTGTGGCGGTGAACTCAATGATCGGCGCCCAATCGGATTCGATTGAAGGGGGCGCAGGAGGTTCGGAGTCCGGCGAGGAGTCCGGCACCTCGGAGTCATGAGCGTCGCAAGGGACAAGGTCAGTATTCGGCTCCATCGCCGTAGAGGTTGCAGCCCCCGAGGTGGTGTCCAGCCACCTATCCTCGATCTGGGCGGTCGGCTCCGAATTAAGGGTCGGAGCGGACTCATGTGCGGCCTCCAGGGCACTGTCCGGCAGCAGAGCTAAATCATGCCCATGGAGACAGTGCGGCGCGCTCGGCTGTGGCTCGAATCCATCGAAGATCAAGTCTCTGCGGATGTCAGCCGTGAAGTTTACACTTCCAAATCTGACCTGATGGCCAGGGGCGTAGCTTTCGATCTGCTCTAGATGGCCAAGCGAATTGGCCCGCAGTGCAAAGCCGCCGAACACGAAGATCTGTCCGGGGAGAGAAGTCTCACCCTGGACTGTGTCATTGTTGATGATCAAAGAAGCCATCAAGCCTATCGGTGACGACACAGAGGAACTCTCAATGAAAGCACCAATGTCGGTGTCAAAACCGGCGGATCTCGGGTAGGGGGTCCCGAACTGTGCGTCTAGGCGGATGGTAACAGGAGACAAGGGGCACGATGTTTTTACCCAGGTTCGGGCCCTCTCGATGGAGGTAAAACCCTACTCTTCCTTGATTAATATTGATGATATGGGTAGTATAAGAGTGCATCTACCACGAGACCAAGGAGGCTAAACCCTAGAAGCTAGCCTATGGTATGATTGTTGTTGTGATTGTTGTCCTACGGACTAAAACCCTCCGGTTTATATAGACACCGGAGAGGGCTAGGGTTACACAGAGTCGGTTACAATGGTAGGAGATCTACATATCCGTATTCCCAAGCTTGCCTTCCACGCCAAGGAAAGTCCCATTCGGACACAGGACGAAGTCTTCAATCTTGTATCTTCATAGTCTTGGAGTCTGGCCGATGATGATAGTCCGGCTATCCGGACACCCCCTAGTCCAGGACTCCCTCAGGCATCTAAGCATCTCTTGGGGTGGCCAAAAACTCCAGATCATAGTCTCTTTAGATTCTAAAGAGGGTGGCAAGGTTAGTTTGTCAAAGATAGAAACTTGTTAGTGCAAGTTTTTGAGAAAACCAATTTTGGGCAGAAACTAATGGCTATTATTTCATGAACTAAAAATGTTCCAATGGGTCCATTATCCTGGACTTAAGGGTTTGGTAGGGAGGACTATGAGAAGGAAAAAGGTCATGGGCACTAGAGCAAAATAAATTAGGGTTGCAGTAGAAAAAGCCAATCTGGTCCAGAGAGCAGAAGAGGATGATTTGCTCAAAATTTTCAAAGAACACTCATGTGTTTTTGCATAAAGTTGAATAATATACTCCTACTAACATCCCCTAATTTTGGTGGAAGGTTTAAAGAAATATTTAAATAGGTTGTAGTGAAATTTTACCAACTGGACCAGTTTTGAAAACTAGGGGTAGAGCTTAAAATCTCCAATGAATAAAAGATATTTTTGCATCAGAGTGATTTAAAAACATCACATGACATCCCCAAATTTTGATGAAAATTTTAAATGCATTTATCAAATGGTTGCAGTGCAAAAGAGGCCCTAAAACTTATGAAAAATCATTTTAAAAGAATAAAGCTCGGGAAAAACAATTATGCAAATAGATCCACTGATAAAGGAATTGTTTTTCTTGAGAGGGTATACAAGTCCAATAGTATTTTTGGAAAGTTTTCTCTTGAGGTAAAAACTTCACAATATTAAAGAAAAGAGGGGTTCTGAAATCAAAAGAAAATCCAGAAAGTGAAAATTTTTATCTCCTGGCAAAATTTTAATAATCAAATCATGGTTAAATTTTTGGGGTGTTAGAACTGGTCTTCGTCCGACGAACTATCAGTGCTCTAGATGCGCGTCAAGGATATGGAAGACAAGAACACCATACTTGTCAATGTAGTCCAGGTGATGTTAGTTCGCCTGGTTCTTCCTTGTCAGCATCGGGCTTGCAATTTATGGGAATTCGATCCAGCCAAGCACGAGACCCTACAGGAGCTCTTTGGCTCCTCGCACAAGGACATCTGGAAGGTGCGTTTTAAGTCCGGCAAATCGTGGCCGGACTCTGCCGAGGACCGTGGGTACCAACTGTCCCGCCCTGCAAGTTCTCTAAGTCACTGTTATGTTTGGCAATTCATATGTTTTATTCGCATATCCTGAGGAAAATGCTTAATGTGCTTTCCACAATTCTCCTAGGGCTGGACGAAGAAGGCGGGGCGGATCTACTGTCCGGCCCCCCTGCCGGAAGAACCGGCCGGCCCACTTCTGATGAAGATGCTGGTCCTGGCGCCTTACAAGGCGCCGAATAAGAAGGCCGAGAAGGAGGCCAAGAAGACCAGGGGCGGCCTCCGTCGCCGTGGCGCTTCGGACACAAAATCCGAAGACTCCAATGCCCATTCTTCCTCCGAAGAGGACGACGAGGAGGAAGAAGATGAATCCCCCGCGGGGGAAGAATTAAAAGGACAACCTCCACATCCTTGGAGGCCGAATAACCTAAGAGGGGAAAAACTCCTCTTCCAGAGGAGTCCACCATTGCTGCCGATAGCAGCCCGGAGTGGGATCCCAGGGCCCAGCTGTTGGGGAACGTAGTAATTTCAAAAAATTTCCTACACACACGCAAGATCATGGTGATGATATAGCAACGAGGGGAGAGTGTTGTCTACGTACCCTTGTAGACCGAAGCGGAAGCGTTAACGCAACGTAGAGGAAGTAGTCGTACGTCCTCCGGTTCAACCGATCCAAGTACCGTTACTCCGTCACCTCCGAGTTCTTGACACGCGTACAGCTCGATGACGCACCCTCGATCTCCGATCCAGCAGAGGCACCGACGGGGAGTTCCGTCAGCACGACGGCGTGGTGACGATCTTGATGTTCTCCTGTTGCAGGGCTTCGCCTAAGCACCGCTACAATATGACCGAGGTGTAATATCGTGGAGGGGGGCACCGCACACGGCTAAGGAACGATCAATGATCAACTTGTGTGTCCTAGGGTGCCCCCTTACCCCCATATATAATGGAGGGAGGGAGGAGGTGGCCGGCCCTAGGGGGGGCGCGCCATGAGGAGGGGGAAACCTACTCCAAGTAGGTTTCCCTCTCTTTTCCTTATCTTATTTGGATAGGGAAGGAAAGAGTACTAGTATTAGGAAGTAGTACTAGTAGTAGTAATAGGAAGAGGGGGAAGGAGAAAGGAAAGGGGGGGGGCGGCCCCCCTCCCCAATTCGGATTGGGCTTGGGGGGGCGCGCCCCCCTCCCTTGCTCCTTCTCTCTTCCTCCTACATGGGCCCAATAAGGCCCATATACCTCCCGGGGGGTTCCGGTAACCTCCCGGGGCTCCAAACTTCTCCGGAACCTTTCCGGTGTCCAAATATATCCGTCCAATATATCAATCTTTATGTCTTGACCATTTCGAGACTCCTCGTCATGTCCGTAATCATATCCGGGACTCCGAACAACCTTCGGTACATCAAAATACATAAACTCATAATATAACTATCATCGAAACCTTAAGCGTGCGGACCCTACGGTTCGAGAACGATGTAGACATGACTGAGACACATCTCTGGTCAATAACCAATAGCGGGACCTGGATGCCCATATTGGTTCCCACATATTCTACGAAGATCTTTATCGGTCAAACCGCATAACAACATACGTTGTTCCCTTTGTCATCGGTATGTTACTTGTCCGAGATTCGATCGTCGGTATCCAATACCTAGTTCAATCTCGTTATCGACAAGTCTCTTTACTCGTTCTGTAATACTTCATCTTATAACTAACTCATTAGTTACATGCTTGCAAGGCTTAGGTGATGAGTATTGCCGAGAGGGCCCAGAGATACCTCTCCGACAATCGGAGTGACAAAACCTAATCTCGAATTATGCTAACTCAACATGTACCTTCGGAGACACCTGTACTACTCCTTTATAATCACCCAGTTACGTTGTGACGTTTGGTAGTACCCAAAGTGTTCCTCCGGTAAACGGGAGTTACACAATTCTCATAGTTACAGGAACATGTATAAGTCATGAAGGAAGCAATAGCAGAATACTAAACGATCAAGTGCTAAGCTAACGGGATGGGTCATGTCAATCACCTCATTCTCCTAATGATGTGATCCCATTAATCAAATGACAACACATGTCAATGGTTAGGAAACATAACCAACTTTGATTAATGAGCTAGTCAAGTAGAGGCATACTAGTGACTATATGTTTGTCTATGTATTCACACATGCATCATGTTTCTGGTTAATACAATTCTAGCATGAATAATAAACATTTATCATGATATGAGGAAATAAATAATAACTTTATTATTGCCTCTAGGGCATGTTTCCTTCACCAGCCCCTGGTGAACTCGTGAGTATACAAAACCTGAACATGCTTACGCACCCAGGATCATCATGGCATAATATTTGAATCTAAGCCATACTTTTTTGCAGTCCGGTGAGGTCCCGCACCGAACAATCCTCGTGGGAGGATTTGCTGGGTTCGGATGCTATGGAGAGCGGAACACCCTCGAAGGCCCCTACCCCCAAACATGTGAATGACACTGAGGTGTCGTCCCAGAAGGACCCAGACCATGAGGGAGATCATAAACGTGGCACCAGGAGGTCAAACTTCAGGGGCTGGACATATGGGAGAGAGGGCTCCCATGGGCGTCGACGGCGGGGGCGATCTCAAATTCGGCCCCCATCCAGACATAGTCCCGGAGACCTCTATGGCTCCAGAATCAGGAAGGCGGCCTCCCTTGGCTGGAGGGGGTGTGCCTGCTCCACCAGCAACCTCTCTCCAACCAGAGGTGCCGGATACCTTATAGACGACGCTAAAGAGTGCATCCATCGTCTGTGAACACCGTGCCCTTACGGGTGCGATGATTGAGAAGATTTAGTCCACTGAGAGTGGACTGAATGAATCCTGTATCAGCCTTATAAAAGGCTTTGAGGTATGTTTTAGAGGTTTTGAAGAGTGTCATAGTATGGATAGTAGCCCCTGATACACTGCTCGGTGAAAGAAAGAACCAGACAGAGGATCAAATTTATGTTCACAGGAGACTCGTTTGATGACATCTATATTTCTTCTTTTATAAGCAGGCATGTGTAGCGACTGTCGCCTCTCATACTTCAGAAGTATCCGAACTGAGGCAGAGTTTGGAGCGGGCTGAAGGAGAACTTGGCCGAGTAAAGAAGCAGTTGGAGGATAACCAAGGTATGCTGAGACCTTGTTCATTTAGCACAAATGAATAAGTGTGCCTGACGAAAATATTTTTATTGTGTGCACTAGGGGAGACGACCGAAATTGAGGCTCTTAAGAAGGCTGTGGATGAAGCTGAGAAGAAGGCAGCCGCAGAGCAGGCTCTTCACAAAAAGCACGAGGCCAGGGTTATTTAAGTTGGGTGAGAGCTTCAGGATGCCGTGAAGAATCCGAACTCGCCCAAGCTCGCCAAGCCGCAAGTGATGCCCGGGAGGAATCCCAAGGTGCTCTGAAGGAAATTCAGGAGGTGAGGAAAATTGCGGCTGGTAAGGCATTTTCTATACAAAGCGGTTGTTTGAAAGGATAAAATCAAGTTGATAATTTGAATTCCGATTTCTCCAGGGGTGTTTGCGGAGCTGCCACGCAGCATATCTGATGCCGCCCAATTCTACCGACCCGAGGAAAAGAAGACTACGGAAAAACTCTTCTGGTCACAGTATTTGGCGCTAAATTATCTGGTGCCCTTTGCCGATCAGCTGAAACAGCTGATCGAACTGCACAAGGCGGCCGAACTAGCCATGAAGGATTTGATTATCTGGCTATGGCCCGCCGAGCCAATTCCGAGCAGTTACTTCGGGCTCGTGAAGTGGCTTGTGAGTGCCTGCCCTCGACTCGAAGTCATTAAGCGGTTAGTTTGTATGGAGGGTGCGCGAATGGCTTTCGGCCGCGCAAAAGTGCACTGGGGGAAGATGGATGCGGAAAAGCTGATGACCGAGGGACCGCTAGAGGGAAAGGAGCACCGCAAGCCTGAATTATATTATGATAGTGTCCTAAAAGGAGCCCGCCTTGCGGCGGAGCAATGCACCAAGGATATTATATTTCCATGAATACAGTCATACTGTCCCTTGTAATGTTGAACAAGGTCATTTCTATTATTTATTGCCTGTTATGTGAATTTTTTCCTCCTGTGCGGCCGTTTTATATATTAAATCTGAGAGTTGGCCAGTCGTCGGCTTCTTCCCCCACGTAGGAAGTACGCACTACAAAAAAAAATACACTTCCGTGATGATACGTGTTTGTCACAGTAGGTCGCATTTTCTGTCATGCATGTACATCCATGACGATTTTATGACAGAATCAAGATAGTCATAGTTGTGCTATCATAGAAGTGTTCCATGACATTACAATAATTATCATCACGGAAGTGTCCACTTCCATGACGATAAATCGCGCATCACATAAGTGCTTTCGTTAAGGGTGACTGACACGTGGCATCCACCGTAACGGAACGCCGTTAAGCTATCGGGTCGGGTTTTGGATCCGATAACCCGTTAACAGCCCCGACCAATGGGGATTTTCCACGTGTAAAATTCTGATTGGCCGAAGGGAACACCTGTCAGCTCGTCAGTGGGCCAGATGTCGCCCGTCCATTGGAGGAGACATGCCTATGATACGTCGACATGTGGCAGAGCCCAACGAGGCCCATATTGGTTAAAAAGGCCGGCCCAGTCAAAGGCCCGACAGTAGTGGGCCAGCCCAATAATGGCCTGCTTAATAAAGGCCCATTTACGGCCCGAAGCCAGATCTGGCCCGTTAATTGTTCGGCCAAAATTGGGGCCCATTAACGGCCCGAAGCCAAATCTGGCCCGTTAATTGTTCACCCAATAATTGGGACCATTTGCGGCCCGAAGCCAGATCTGGCCCATTAATTGTTCGCCGAATATTTGAGCCCAACTACGGCCCATTGACTTTCGGCCTGTTAGAGGCCTGATGTAGACATGGGCCCATTTCAGCCCGGTGTGACTTTCGGCCTGTTAGAGGCCTGATGTAGACATGGGCCCATTTCAGCCTGGTGAGACTTTCGGCCTGGGAATGGCCCATGCTGCCCATGGGCCATATATGATTCGACGGGACATCGGGACCACTAATGGCCCGTGCTAAAGGTGGCAACAGTTAAGCCCAATGTGACTTTGGGCATGTTAAAGGCATGTCGCGTAATTCGGCCCGTTGATGCCTGTACTAAGCATTTGGCCTCTTAAAGGCCCATGATATTAGTGGGCCAACTAAGGCCCGAGATATGGTTCGGCCTGGTAACGGCCCGTGAGCTAACTGGGCCCAAAAAGGCTCGGTCTACATTTCAGCCTGCTGAAGGCCCGTCGACGACTAGTGAAAATTGAGGCCCAACATGCATTTTGGCCTGCTAAAGGCCCGTGGTTTCATCTCGGCCGTAACAGGCCAGTATAATATTCAGCCTGTTAATGGCCCAACGCTACCTGGGCCAAACTAAGTACTGGGTCGACCAAAGGCCCAACTAATATATAGGCCGGTGTAAGTTTGGGCCTGGCGCAATGTGTGAAGGCCCCAATCATTCGGGCCCAAGAAAGACGCAGGACGGCCCAATTGTGGCCTACTAAAAACCAGGCCCATTAGAGTCGAATGTTTTGGCCCGGTTGACTACATCTGATTTTTTTTCAGATAGCAAATGATGGCAGTAACTAGTAGGAATTAAGAACAAACCTACTCTATACAACAAAGAAATTACGGGATAGTAACTAAGAATAAACTACACTATACAATAAAGGATTTAAGGTATATTACATCCACTGGGCAGCGAAGTTCACCACCAGTGATCATAAAGCGCAACGAAGAAACAGATTACAAAAACTGGGCACCAGTGCATCGTAACAAAATAATACTGAACCGAGACCACTTCCAAGACAGTTCAAGAAAGGTTAGCCTTGTCGGGGAACTGCTGAGCAAGGCTATGAGACCGGCCTAGCATGTTGGTCATAGCTTCCAGGTGTAGCTGTTTAGCGATGAGGTTCTCATTGGTGTTCTCCGCAATCTTTCTTAGAGATAGGACTTCAAGTCAAAGTTGAGTTGCAGAATGCCTTTCTGCTAGAACTTGGGACTGAAGAAGTCGAATTGATTCATACAACGAATTATGTGAGCTTGTCTAACTGCTAGTCTCAAGTAACTTGAACGCTGCATCAAGACAAGACTTTGGGGTTGTCTCGCTATCTTCAAGATGTTTTGCCTTCTTTGCTGCAATATATGTTGGGTTTGCCTCACAGCCTTCAGCAGACTTGTGCATGCCATCAGGCATATCACCCTGAAACAAAGCAGAGAGATGACAGGTTTTGCACGTGTATAAACAATGATGATAACTGTGCTGTCAATTCCATCCAATTTCAAATTCGAAAATAAAGAGTAAGCTCAAAATATCAATAGCATAATTTGGCATTGTTCATAATGCGGGGAGCTTCACCACACTACTGGATTACCATGTCAACATAACAAGCATAGATGAAGGGCAAAGAAAATCATTGTATCTATTTTGGATAATGTGCATGGCATGTTGTTCGTATCATCAGCCACATCAGTAAGATAAAACAGGAGATGACAAGGTGCAAACATGGGCTGCTTCACCACACACTGGATTATAGATCCACAAAAAAGCATACATATAGGGAAGTAATGTGCATGGTATGAATAAGGAATTTGGTTTTACAAGTAAAACATAGAACTTACAGTTCTTGTGAACATGCATTTTGGTAGAAACAGCAAACTAAACAGCAGAAAACGATAGGGAGTATGAGAAAATTAAACAGCAGTTGAGGATAAAGGCTTTAGAAGGACTGACTTACATTAACAGTTAACAAACTCAAGAATTTCAGCATAGAATCTTCTTTATAAGCATTGCCTGTACTCTACATTTTGTAGAGAGTAATTATAGATATGATAATACTAGAAGGGATAGAGGATAATGAAGATAAGATGCAGATTGATGCTACATAATCAACTACCAATCCCTGGAAGTACAAGCGTTACAGGACAAAATGTACTGACAAGAGCAAAGGGCTACACTTCTGCATTGGCATTGTTTGTATTCTACTTGTTGGTAAGATTTAATATAGATCTGATCTTTTTTAGTAAATGGTGGGCGGGGGAGATAAGATGCAAAATGCTACACAATGAACCAATCCCTCTTCCCGTCATACAAGAGTGTTTTGAACACTCGTGTACTATACAAAACGTTCTTATATTATGGGACGGAGGGAGTAGCTGTTAATGTAAGTACAGTGATAGACCACGTTTAGTCCTTACAAGAGGACTGCAGAGCTAAACCTCTTCAAAAGCATTGGGTTGATTCTAAATTTATGTAAGAGTCCATACGGATCTTATAATGTCCACCAAATGGACGATTACAAGGCTAACATGTGCAGTGATGCTACATAATCAAACAGCTATGAAAGTAAGCATGGTCATACAGGGCAAGAGGTACTCACAAGAGCAATGCAATGTGCAGTATAGTTGCGAGATTCTGTGGTCCCTTGAGAAAGAATGTTCTTCTGCTAACAGTTTTCATACAAGTGAAACATTAAGGCAAATGCAGAAATGTAGTTCAAATTGTGATGTGATAGCATAGACAGTACCTTACGCTGTAGCCGAGACCAATGTGTAACAAGATTATTCCAGTCACCATCGGATAAATGTAGCACCGGAGACTTTAGAGAAATTTCGTTCAGAGGCTTGCCATCGAAGTGCGCTTGCCTTAGGTAGGAACGATAATTCATCAATGAGTGCTTGAAAAGCACAACCAACCCTTGCTCGTCTTCACAATCCAATTTGCTCCTCGCCTATTTAAAAGAATGAAGTCTTGTGTCTTCTGTGAGCGGAAACATATGCAGTAATGACTATGAATAACATTAGTACATTACTTACGCGTAAGTTGCGGAGGAAGACTGGAAATTGTTCTATGTCTGCGGTATAATCTTTCCAAGAAGGAAAGATGTGCACAAAGTTTCTGACAACAACATAAGCTTCATCTTCTAAACTAGGAAGAAATGGAACATGGGTCCTATTTTCTGCAATTGGGGCTCTCTCTGGTTCGGAAAGGGATTTGGCAACTGGATTTGGTGTACTCTTTGCTGGAATGGGGGTTTTGCGTCGTACAGCTGGTGCTATGTCAACTGGCATAATCATACTGTTTGCTACAGTTGGGGTCTGCTGAGTTGGGGCATCAGAAATGACCAGTGTAGTAGGGCTAGAGTCTACTAGAGTTGGGGTGTTTTGTGGGTCAGGTGATATTGCAACTACACCTAATGGGCTATTTGATTTATCTGGTGCCACTACCTTTTCCAAATACTTTGCTTGTGCTCCTCCACGATCAGCAATCGCCCTCTTCCTGTTGAACGTCCGATACACAAGAACAGCATTTGAATGGATAAATATGGTATGATGACAGATGGAATATGTACTGAAAATGGATAGGCAGGATGTATTCACATACACAATGTGTAAACTAAGCTAATGGCAGTTCAACAAAGTAGAAGCAATGCAAAGCATCAGTTGCAAGATATGTGTGAGCAATGTAACCTTGGAAAGTTAGAGCAAGTACCTTGATGGGTGAATAAGATAGGGCATCTTCCTCTGACTCCTCCACTAGGGAGCTACATTGACTTAGGTCTCCCTCTAGCTCAGAATCACTGTTAGGATCATATTCTGAGCATGAATCTGTAGGTGGAGAGCGTTTGCATTGCATTGCATCCAGACTTGATTTCAGTCCATCAATGCCAAGTTTGACAGCCATGGCATTGTTCTGCTTTATTCTTTTCATGCGTGCAAGCTCATAATCATTATGATGCTGTTCAGAATCTAAGATTCATGAAAACATAAAACGTAGTCAGATTATCTATGGAATGCATTGCGGATTCAACTCGAAGAGTGTCTCCCTATAAACCCCTGCATATGCAAAGTTCACCCCCCCAACCATGCTGACCAGACCACACACAGAAATACAAACCCCTTATGTCTCTATAACAGGCAGGCACACATTTCAAAACTGAAGTAGGAACATTAGAATCATATGAAATTCGTATTTGAACAAATAAACTAAGAAATTATGAGTGGCATAATGTTTAGCTTCAAGGGTGGAGTGTTGGTAGTGCGACATAAAGCAAGTAGGCAGATTGTATTCCATGTAAAAGATCGAAACCTATGTAAAAGCGGGAAATGACACTTTCTTTCTATACAATGCAGTGTTCGTTGCCCACACATGATGGAAGAGATCACATAGAGAAATACTATTCACTCATGTCTACAGTTCCAGTATTTACAAACAGGGTGGTCCACCCTAAAAGAATATTGACAACAAATATGACAAGGCAAGCATAGATGTAGTGAATCAATCATTTACTTGTGAGCTTACTCGGACAAGTATGCAGAATTGTAACTGCAGTAAGAGACCGTCCAAAATCTGAATGAAGAAGTTTTTTTAGCACTTATTGTTTGCAACTAATCGACGTGAATAATTGGATATTATATCAAATGAGAAAGAAAGACAAGTAAAATTGTCAACAAACCTGGCTTGCAGTAGTAATCTGGGTCAATGTCACTACAACCAACAATCCAAAATGACTAGTGTCTGTTCTAAGGGCCGGAATTTTGAAAACCCTGTGAACTTTAGAGGTACTAAAGATTACCAAAATACATCTGAACCAGTAAGTGTAGGTATCACTGAGCACACAACAAACCCTAATGACAGTCCTGCCTAATGAGTAATGAATCAATTAGAAAATGGGTGATGAGGAGTGGCTGCTGAGTGTTGAGGATGTCTCTCAGGATAAATCGGGTTGGCTTCGTGGGTGCTGCACGCCTGAGCCCTGAACGGACTGGGAAGGTAGGCACGGCGGCGCGCCCGTGCAACGGTGACGTTGTTGGGCGAGCGGCTCCTAGCCTCCTGTTAGTCCGGCATCTCCTCCTAGAGTCATGCCGTCCGGGGACGGCATGTCGCCGGCGAGGTAGGCGGCTGGAGGCGAGTAGAGATCGAAAGCGCGCAGCAGAACAGAGGGGAATCGGGGCCTGGGACGACCCAAAATCCCAAGGTGGGCCGGCCCACCGTGGGTACCCTGTAGAGATACACACCTGAGTGGCGAACATGCATTTTCAAAACTAATTTAGGAACATTTAGCTGACCAATTAAACAACTCTGTTTTAATACTATCAGATTCGTATTTGAACAACTAAGCTTGTTTAGCTTGAAGGGTGGAGCAGTGTTATTATGACACGAAGCACGTATTCTGATCATATAGTGATCATAAAAGGGGGAAACTCTAAGCATATTTTTTAGCAAAAGAAGGTTTCCCCTCCAATTTCTATTAAAGAAACCACCACAGAACCAACGTGATCAATTAAACCCTAAGCATGATCAATTAAACCGTATTATGGCTATGCCATGGTAGATTTGAAGATGCAAACCGAAGAAATGATATTTAGCATCCATTGTTTGCTTCGAACTAAGAACTAAATTCTAGAGCTGAAAAGAAAGTAGAGTAACCAAGTTAAGATCTATTTTCTGGATGAGATCAAAAAGTTGAGGAGATATGAAGTACCACCTCTCTTGCGGCGCGATGTAGGCATCCGGGGTGCCATGGCTGTCGGTGGCGTTGAAGCAGATCTGCGACGGTAGATAGGTGCATCGGGGGATAAGTCCCGTTGCGGTGGAGAGAAGGTCGTGTGAGCGGCCCTGACAAAGAGGACGACGGCGCCAATGAAGCGAGAGGACGCGATGCAAGGCTATTGGTCCGTCGCCGTGGATGTGAAACGTCCATCTCTAGCAGTGGACAACGCGGTCTTGGTAGGCGCTCTGGCATGGTGGAGGACGGTGGCGATGGATGTGGTGGAGGACGGCGGCGATGGATGGGGTGGCGGACGTAGGCTGGTGTGGGGATGGGGTGTTCTAGCGCGGACGGTGTATGAATCAGAAAATGGAGGGAGAGGTACGGGGAACCATGTTTTTGGGACGCGCCTCTCTGAAATATGGGAAAGTTACGAACTTAGCCCCCGTTTAAAATTTGGACGTCTCGTCGGTTGGGGATAGGACGGTAATCTTGCATCTCGCCAATATTTGCCCAGAGCGATTTCGGGTGAGGAGAGGGTGGTTGGCACCCATGGTTGGCTCCCACGGTGTATGAACGGGGCTGACAGGTAGGGCGGTTGTGTAACGTCTGAGTGAAGTTACAAACCTGCCTGTCGGTGTCAAAACCGGCGGATCTCGGGTAGGGGGTCCCGAACTGTGCGTCTAGGCGGATGGTATTAGGAGGCAAGGGACACGATGTTTTTACCCAGGTTCGGGCCCTCTCGATGGAGGTAAAACCCTACTCCTGCTTGATTGATATTGATGATATGGGTAGTACAAGAGTGGATCTACCACGAGATCAAGGAGGCTAAACCCTAGAAGCTAGCCTATGGTATGATTGTTGTAATGGTTGTTCGTCCTACGGACTAAAACCCTCCAGTTTATATAGACACCGGAGAGGGCTAGGGTTACACAGAGTCGGTTATAATGGTAGGAGATCTACATATCCGTATCGCCAAACTTGCCTTCCACGCCAAGGAAAGTCCCATCTGGACACGGGACAAAGTCTTCAATCTTGTATCTTCATAGTCTTTGAGTCCGGCCGATGATGATAGTCCGGCTATCTGGACACCCCCTGGTCCAGGACTCCCTCAGTAGCCCCTGAACCAGGCTTCAATGACGATGAGTCCGGCACGCATATTGTTCGGCATTGCAAGGCGGGTTCCTCCTCCGAATAATTCATAGAAGATTGCGAACACCAGGATAGTGTCCGGCTCTGCAAAATAAATTCAACATAGCACCGTAGAGAGAATAATATGTACACAAGTTCAATCTGCTGACATATTTTGTGGCATGATGTCACACCACCACCAAGCCTTTACTTTAATCATTTTTACTATACCACCTCAGCGCGTTTAGCGAAGCGGTTTCCTTGGCACGTCTTATCGAAGCAGAGATCGTGTTCCGCTTATTCCGGGATTCCCATCAATACGGACGTGGGTAACCCAACCGCGCCATTGATTGTGGCGCTTGGGAGATAAGCGAGTTTTACTAGGCTGGTGGGGACGCATAGTCTTCGTCCGCCCATATATAAGGGGATAAGGATCCACCTGTTTTACCTACGCCTTCTTCCTCCTTTGCTTATCCATCTCCGCGCACTTGAGCTCCAGCGCCCAAGTCCGCACATCTCAACCTTCTCCAGCCATGTCCAGAGCGGGTGGCAAGTGGATGGCCTCCTCCGTTACAGAGGGGCACATCGAGAGCTGCGCGGCGCCGGATACCTATCCAGCGACATCGTGCACCGGCTGCCCGACGAGGGGCAGCTCATCCCCACCCCCAGGCCTCATGAGCGGGTCGTATTCCTTCCCCACTTCCTCCGCGGACTGGGCTTCCCACTTCATCCCTTCGTCTGGGGGCTCATGTACTACTACGGCCTGGACTTCCACGATCTGGCGCCAAACTTCATCCTCAATATCTCGGCGTTTATCGTCGTGTGCGAGGCCTTCCTCTATATCCAGCCCCACTTCGGCTTGTGGCTAAAGACGTTCAATGTCAAGCCGAAGGTGGTGAAGGGCAGCCAAGCAGAGTGCGGAGGCGCCATGGTGGGCAAAATGCCCAACGTCACTTGGCTCGAGGGTGCCTTTGTGGAAACCATCAAAGGGTGGCAATCGGGGTGGTTCTACATCATCGAGCCGCGTGACCCTAAATGGGCAGCAGCCCCCGAGTTCAGATCTAGTTCCCCCATGCAGCTCACCTCCTGGAAAGAGAAGGGCTTGCTATGGGGCAGTTCAGAGGAGCTGACCGCACTCCAGTCCTGTCTTCAGACCTTGGTGAACAAGAAGCTTAAGCTTGTCAACGTGATCCAGGTCATGCTCGTCCGCCGGATTCTCCCCTGCCAACAACGGGCCTTCAATTTGTGGGAGTTTGATCTGGCACAGCACCGGACCCTTAGTGGGCTCTTCGACACAATATACGAAGCTGCCTGGAGGGTGCTGTTCAAGGGCAGAGAAGCCCCCGCATCCGCGACTGAAGATCGCGGATTTAGCACACAACGCCCGGCCGGCGCGGTAAGCTATGCTATCCTTTATGGGACATTCATTTCTTTCATAGTTTGAATCTATGTGGGATTTAAAATTCCCAACGCCTTTAACAGGACTGGCAGAGGACGTCCGGACAGGTTAACTGTCCGGCTCCCCTCCCCGAAGACCCAGCGGATGCTCGTTTAACGGGGCTGCTGGTTCCGGCCCTTTATGTGGTGCCGGAGAAGAAGGCCACGGGAACCCGAAGGAGTTCCCGGCGCCAGGTGGTATCGGACTCATCGTCCGATGGCTCTAAGGCGGTCTCCTCCCCCGAAGACGAGGAGGAGAAAGAGGACTCTCCCCCAGAGGGGGGAGAGAGGAAGAGGAAGGCTTCCCTAACGGGGGAGGCCGAAGGGTCCAAGAAGGGAAGGACCGTTCCTCCGGACTGCTTCGCCAACACCAACGACGGCGACGAGGGGTGGCCCTCCAGGGCCAAGCCCCCGGCAAGATCGTAAGTATCCGGATTCCTGAACGATTTATAATTTCTCTTTTGTGCCACATAGTGTCCTTCTAATGCCGCATACAACCTGTAGTCCGGCCGAGGACGATTTTCCCGCTTCCTCGAGTGGGTCCTTGGCTCCGTCGGATGTGGATTCCATTCCGACCGCCTCCACCCCTCGTGACGCTGAGGACACCGAGGTGGGATCCCAGGAGGGGACCCGCCTAGAGGGGGAGGCTCCGGAGGTGCCATAGGGCAACCTCCCGGACTTCACACCGGACTCCGCGCCGGAACCCGCAGTGGTTCCGGAGCCCGACAGGCGGCCCCTTCGTAAGAAGGGCAAGACCGTGACACCGGCAGCCTCCGTCCAACCGGAGGCGCCGGACAACTTGTTGGAGGCGCTCAACGGCGCTTCCATCGAGGAAGAACACCGCACTATCATGAGTGTGGTGATTCAGAAGGTTCAGCTCGCCAAGAGCGGGGTAACCGAAGCTTGTAGCAGCCTTCTAACGGGCTTTGAGGTAAGAAATTTTAAAATATGTAATGTAATACCGCATAGACAGTAGCCCCTGATGCTCGGTTTGGTGTTCGGAAAGAAAAACCAGACTGAGGATCTAAAAAAGATATACGCAGGAGTTCTAAAAATTATGTCAATATGGGTTTGTAGGCTGCGCTGCTGACCTCTGCCGCACTGACTGTGGAGGTTGATGATTTGAAGCAGAACCTCGAGAGGTCCGAGAATGAGCTCGGCCTTGCCAAGAAGCAGCTCTAGGACAAAGAAGGTGAGTAACACTGTATTAAATTTGTACCTTACAGAAAAGGATTTTGGTTGCAATAGAAATAACAAGGATAACGTGGGCACTGCAGGGGCCGCGAACGAGGTGGCGATCCTGAAGGAGGCCGTGTCCGCGGCCGAACGTAATGCGGCCGCGGAACGAGTGGAGCGAGAGAAGCAGGAGGCGCGGTGGCGGAGGTGCGGCAAGAGCTCCAGGCTCTCATGGAAAAGCATGAGTGTTTGGAGCGCGACTCGAAGACTCGAGAGTCTGAGCTTGCCTCGGCTCTTGAGAGTGCCAAAGCCGCTAAGGCCGAGGCCCATAGGGCCCTCCAGGAGATTGAGGCGGTGAAGAAAATAGCGGCGGGTAAGGCATTTTTCATGCAAAGCAAGCATGTGAATGTGAATTACCTGTTACTTACCCGAATTCGAAGCTCTCCAGGAGCGTTTGCAGATCTTCCATGCAGCGTGTCCGATGCTGCCGCATTCTACCGGGCCGAGGAGGGGAGCTCAACGGAGAAGGTCTTCTGGTCTCAGTATGCTGAGGCCGGACATCCGGTGCCCCTTAGCGACCAGCTGAAGCAGCTGGTCGAGCTCCACAAGGTAGCCGAGCAGGCCATGAAGGGCCTCATAGTCTGGCTATGGCCTGAAGAGGCCATGCCTGGGAGCTACTTCGGCATGGTGCGGCGGCTGGTGGATGCGTGTCCCTGGGTGGAAGTCATCAAGCGCTCCGCCTGCATTGAAGGTGCTCGTCGGGCCCTTGCCCGCGCAAAGGTGCACTGGGGCAGGCTGATTGCTGAGAAGCTTCTGACGGACGCGCCGCCGGCGGGCAAGGAGTATCGCACGCCCGAAATGTATTATAAGAGTGTCCTGAAGGGTGCCTGCAAGATTGCGGATGAGTGCCCCAAAGATGTAATATTTGAGTAGACTCGCAATGTGTTATCCTGTGCGCTGAAAACTTTGTTTATATGCGCTAAGCAATGCTTATTAATTTAAAATATTACCTTCTGTGCGGCCGTTTATCAAATCTGAGAGATGGCAAGTCGTCGGCTTCATCCCCCATGCCACGAGTGCTGGGGTGTTCGGGATAAACTTGAGCGCTCTTGTTCCCATTTTTGGGTCCATCTAGGGAGGCGCTCAACACAACGAACAAGGCAACCGGACTTATAATGCTTGAACACTCTCACTTAGCCATAGAATTCTATAATTTTAAATTTCATCAAAGCCCCTAGTGTTCGGAAGACCGAGTTCGGGGCGCTATCCACGCCTGGTCCGGACGAAGCCGGTTCCTCGCTCTAAGTGGCATAAGTCTTTAGGGACTCGAAAAGACCTCTCGAACAGCGACCAGCTCTCGCCTTATCATGATGGTCAGTTTTAGCTTTCTCCACTGAGGCGCTCGCCCAGCTCAACCGGGGCGCAATCACAGTGGTTCTCCTAGTGCTACCTTAGCCAATAGAACGGAACGTAAGGTACCAAAACATGGGAGCCGGGCAAACCCAACTATTGACCCAAGATATGATTCGGAGCCGATGCATATAGTGCTACAAGTTCGGGGTGCCGCACTTGTGAAAGTGTTCGGACTTATCACACCATAATGCGGGGAACATAAGCCCCTGGTGTATTCGGCCGTACCAAAGTGTATGGATGCAAAACGTCATAAATGAACATATATGTAAAATAGGAATGCAATTATAAGCGAAAAGTGATGCATTGTTTATTCAAGGAATTCTGCCATGAGTGCAGAACGATACAAATAGTGCGGTAAGCAAGGGATTGGACTATTAGGCATGTTCCCCTCTAGGGGTAGGCTGCGGAATGGTGTATTTAACAAATTTAATGCTCATAATGGAGACCACCTGAGTGTTCGTCATAGCCTTTGTCCTTCCCTGGCTGTTGCATCGTGAGTTCGGCAGGTCTACTGCCGGACAAGGCCTCTGGTGAACGGAGTCCTGTGGATAAGAGAAAAGAGAAAAAAGAAAAGAAAGCGACGCAGTTGGGAGCCCCTGGTGTGGTTGAGCCACACTCTGGTCCTGTTGTGGTCGTGCCCCTCCCCCATATGCCCATGGTATCTCCAAAGCGTAATGATGTACGCGAAGGACTGGTCTTGCAATTATGCGAGGGCTGGGGTTGGGGCCGCATTGCTACGCGTGCTCGGAACGTGCCAGGTGGTCTTGATGTATGTTACTCCGGGCGCGTTTGGCTGTGTCCGGTCGCTTAATGGCCGGACTCGAAAATTGCCTTAAGAGGCTGCTCTGTACTTATGCCGCGAGAGCCGCTGTGTGTTCCTCCGTTCGGAGGGATTGTTCAGTGTTTCCATTGACCGTGATGACTCCACGAGGGCCTGGCATCTTGAGCTTAAGGTATGCATAATGCGGCACCGCGTTGAACTTTGCAAACGCGGTTTGTCCGATCAGAGCGTGATAGCCACTGCGGAACGGAACTATGTCGAAGATTAACTCCTCGCTTCGGAAATTATTCGCGGATCCGAAGACCACTTCCAGTGTGACTGAGCCTGTACAATTGGCCTCAACACCTGGTATGACGCCTTTGAAGGTCGTCTTTGTAGGTTTAATCCTTGAGGGGTCTATGCCCATCTTGCGCACTGTATCCTGATAAAGCAGGTTCAGGCTGCTGCCGCCGTCCATCAGGACTCTAGTGAGGTGAAATCCATCGACGTTTGGTTCTAAGACCAATGCGGAGAATCCGCCATGGCGGATACTGGTGGGGTGGTCTCTTCGATCGAAAGTGATCGGGCAAGAGGACCATGGATTGAACTTCGGGGCGACTGGCTCCATCGCATATACGTCCCTAAGTGCACGCTTCCGCTCCCTCTTGGGTATGTGGGTAGCGTATATCATGTTTACTGTCCGCACTTGTGGGGGAAAACCCTTCTGTCCTCTACTGTTCGGCGGCCGAGTCTCCTCCTCATCATCGCTATGCAGCCCCTTGTCATTGTTTTCGGCAATTAACTTGCCTGCCTGCTTGAATACCCAACAATCCTTGTTGGTGTGGTTAGCTGGCTTTTCGGGGCTGCCATGTATCTGGCAAGAGCGGTCGAGTATTCGGTCCAAATTGGACGGACCAGGAGTAGTTCTTTTAAATGGATTTTTCCGCTGACCAGGTTTAGAGCCTCTGAATCCAGCGTTGGCTGCCGTATCCTTAGTGTTATCGCCGTTAACGCGGCGTTTGTTTTTGTTGCGACGCGACATTCCATTGCGGTCCTTGTTGTCCGGACTACCAGAATTTTTGCTGAGGTTGTTACTGCGGGCTAGCCAGCTGTCCTCCCCCACACAGAAGCGGGTCATAAGTGATGTGAGGGCTTCCATGGATTTCGGCTTTTCCTATCCTAGGTGCCGGGCCAGCCATTCGTCGCGGATGTTATGTTTGAAGGCTGCGAGGGCCTCTGCATCCGGACAGTCGACGATTTGAATTTTCTTTGTTAAGAACCGTGTCCAGAACTGTCTGGCCGATTTGTCTGGCTGCTGAATTATGTGGCTTAGGTCATTGGCGTCTGGTGGTCGCACGTATGTGCCCTAGAAGTTGTCGAGAAATGCGGCTTCCAGGTCCTCCCAACACCCAATTGACTCTGCTGGCAAGCTGTTAAGCCAATGCCGAGCTGGTCCTTTAAGCTTGAGCGGGAGATACTTGATGGCGTGGAGATCGTCACCGCGGGCCATATGGATATGAAGGAGATAATCTTCGATCCAAACCGCGGGGTCTGTTGTGCCATCGTAGGATTCAATGTTTACGGGTTTAAACCCTTCGGGGATTTGATGATCCATTACTTCATCTGTGAAGCATAGTGGGTGTGAGGCGCCTCTATACTGGGCAATATCACGACGTAGCTCAAGAGAGCTTTGTCTGCTGTGTTCGGCCCGGCCGGAGTTGCTGTATCCGGCGTGACGGTAGTCGTCGTGGATCGTGGGGCGCCCACGTGATCCGTAGATAGATCTTGATTGTCTTGCCTTGTCCTCCAATATGTCTCGCAAGTCCGGCGCATTCCCCTGTGGCTTCTTACTTTTCGAGTGATGCTGGGGTACGGTCCTGATGGAGGGCCTAGATGCCTCTCTGTCGCGGCCACGAGGTGGTCGGTCTGCCGTATTATGCGCTGGTGATGAAGGTTTATATGCTTCCTCCTTTAATCGGGGGAGCAACTTGTGTTTTGGGTAGCTTTTGGAGGGGCGTTCGATTTCATGCTCTTCGGCCGCGAGGACCTCGGTCCATCTGTCGGCCAGCAGGTCTTGATCAGCTCGAAGTTGTTGCTGCTTTTTCTTTAGGCTGTTTGCCGTGGCCATTAGCCTGCGTTTAAAATGCTCTTGTTCGACAGGATCCTCAGGCACGACGAATTCGTCGTCGTTGAGGCTTGCCTCATCTCCGGAGGGAGGCATGTAATTATCATCCTCGACCTCTTCGTCTGCCGCTCTCTTGTGAGGGCTGGCTTCTGCGTCCTCCTACGCTGAATCTTGCTGGAGGGGGTGTTCTTCGGCACTCTCTGTGGTGTTATTATCTCCGGTGCCGGAATCTCCATTCTTGCTGTGGCGGGATTCGATTGGCAGGGGCGCAGGAGGTTCGGAGTCCGGCAAGGAGCCCGGCACCTCGGAGTCACCACTGAGGACAAGGTCGGTATTCGGCTCCATCGCCGTAGAGATTGCAGCTCCTGAGGCGGTGTCCAGCCACCTGTCCTCGATCTGCGCAGTCGTCTCCGAACTAGGGGTCGGAGCGGACTTATGTGCGGCTTCCAGGGCACTGTCCGGCGGCAGAGCTAAATCATGCCCATCGTGACAGTGCGGCACGCTCGGCTGTGGCTCGAATCCATAAAAGATCAAGTCTCCGCGGATGTCGGCCGTGAAGTTTAAGCTTCCAAACCTGACCTGATGGCCAGGGGCGTAGCTTTCGATCTGCTCCAGATGGCCAAGCGAATTGGCCCGCAGTGCGAAGCCGCCGAACACGAAGATCTGTCCGGGGAGAAAAGTCTCACCCTGGACGGCGTTGTTGTTGATTGAAGAAGCCATCAAGCCTATCGGTGACGACACAAAGGAACTCTCAATGAAAGCACCAATGTCGGTGTCAAAACCGGCGGATCTCGGGTAGGGGGTCCCGAACTATGCGTCTAGGTGGATGGTAACAGGAGGCAAGGGACACGATGTTTTTACCCAGGTTCGGGCCCTCTCGATGGAGGTAAAACCCTACTCCTGCTTGATTGATATTGATGATATGGGTAGTACAAGAGTGGATCTACCACGAGATCAAGGAGGCTAAACCCTAAAAGCTAGCCTATGGTATGATTGTTGTAATGGTTGTTCGTCCTACGGACTAAAACCCTCCGGTTTATATAGACACCAGAGAGGGCTAGGGTTACACAGAGTCAGTTACAATGGTAGGAGATCTACATATCCGTATCGCCAAACTTGCCTTCCACGCCAAGGAAAGTCCCATCCGGACACGGGATGAAGTCTTCAATCTTGTATCTTCATAGTCTTGGAGTCCGGCCGATGATGATAGTCCGGCTATCCGGACACCCCCTAGTCCAGGACTCCCTCACTGCCCATCTTGAAAATATTTGCTTACACCGATTTCGGCTGAGTCGAGTTTGTTTTGCCGCCCACCATGTATGAATGGGGAATGGAGGGAGAAACAGTGGTCTTTCGGACGAGCTTGAATCAAATGTGTTTAGCCGCCCATGTTTGACGCCCACCATGTCGGAATGGGCTTAGAGGCGGTCGTGTCACATCTAACTGAAGTTACTAACCTACCCCTATTTAGAGCAGTGGAAATCGGGCCGATGGATTGTCCGTGTAATGGGTAGACAGTAATTTCCATCTCCCAAACACTTGGCTTCAGGCAGCAGGCATGGGAGTGGACATTTTGCCGCTTCTTTCGAATTTTGGGACAATAAGCATCCACATTTACCCTGGCAACTAAATTCGAATCCATTTTGTATTCCTATATCAATCTTTATAAATCATTCTACGTGTTTTTATATATCTTCAATACGACAACAAAGATTTATTCCACTGTCATATATGAATATGGTTTACAAATGTCGATACTCAAGTTCAGAAGCTAGAATCCAGTTTAAGGTGAATTCGAATATTTGGAACACTTCATGTCCAAATCAAATGTCACAAGCAGCATAATGTGTACTCCCATTTAGATATGTACACAAGCGATGTATCAAGATTCAAATACCGAGTCAATCAACCAAGAATTTATAGAACTAACAGACATATAAACACTTATAGAGTATATGGATCAATAATATCAACTAACATACATAAGCCAGGCGGTTGTACTTTTTTTTGGCTACAACAGCATCCTTTTTTTAGCCAACATCTTGGCCCTTTCCGATGCATGCCACTTGTGGTCCATCTATACTACTACTATTGCTGAATGCACATTCAGCCCGATTGGCATATTTGTAGGTCTGGCACAGCAATCCAAATGAAATGTCTCCGAGTCTTATCGATTAGTACAGACTTGTGCTCAAATAAAATTACAAACCAAAAAACCAAAAAAACAATTATTACAAGATCTCTAAAACAAATGGTTTGATTGATTACATGAACAGACAACACAAAGGTTATTCAACGATGGAAAGAACATTTCACCTATGATTTACCAAGTAGGAATTTAATTTCCTTTTTTCCTTCAGGACCTTAACAATCTGGTCAGTCTCAGCTTGCTTAATTTTGAAATCCACCAAATATTTAATGGTTGTCTTGAGTACTGCTTGTGATGGTGCTATTTGCTTCCTCAACATGTCAACTTCATCTCTAAGTGGAGAAGAAGAATCTCTTTCTACCACTAGTTTAGCCTCTAGAGCATCAGCAGTTGGCAATTTATAATGCACGATTGGGCCGGTGCCACTGCTGTCGGATGATGCAACGTCCATGGTGACCTCGCTCTTTGATCTTGGGCTAACCTGTTTTGCCATTAAAGTTCCGATTGGATTCAGAAAAGTTGAAGTTAGCAAAACATCTCAACTGGGAGTTATAACAGCAAACCAGTTAAACAAACAAGGAATTAAAGAGTTTCAATTGGATGCTGAAAAGTAGTTATTAACATCATTATAACCCGCTGTTGCAGCAGCAAAGCAGTTAAACAAACAAGTAGATATTTAAGTTAAGGCAAACAGGTAATTCTTAACAGTAAGTATCAAACACATATATAGGCGCAGTCTGCAATATGATTAATAGGCTGTGGCATTATGTAATTAGTAGCAAACTAAATTAATCCAAGCAACGCAATTGAACAATTTTGCATAAGTGGCTAACTAAAATTCCGAGAAGCAAGTAACTGAACTTACGCTAGTTCTTTCTACAGGCACACTGCAACTTCTTTTTCGCTTACAAGGTTGTACAAAGGAGTCCATGGCATCAATTGCTTGGATACGCAGTCCCAATACTTTCTTTCCAAACTGCATTGGTAATTCG
Organism: Triticum aestivum; assembly: GCF_018294505.1. Taxonomy (NCBI): domain Eukaryota; kingdom Viridiplantae; phylum Streptophyta; class Magnoliopsida; order Poales; family Poaceae; genus Triticum; species Triticum aestivum. The sequence continues at coordinate 435,633,861 of NC_057813.1, read as the reverse complement.
AATGGTTAATCTGGTAAGATGGTGCGTCCTTCATATGTTATATGAGGACGTGTAGTCAGACAAGTTGTAGCCACACACATCAAACTGGCTTTTACTGTATATTTCATGCGATTACTTTTGGCATATCAAGATCTAACAAACCTACAATAGGATGAAAAGACTGGCATCCTTCACATTATTGGCGAACTCAGTTCATAGAATCAAGCAATTCAACCATTATGTGGGTAAGTCAAAAGCGCCACTGGAATATTTTTCACTACCAATCATACACGCAAAAAGGGGCGACGCCATCATAGGGGCTGGTATGGGCGGCCGCCTGTCAGGACCCCGACTCGATGTCACATCGATCTAGCCAGTAACACCTCATATCACTTTGCGGCCTCACGCACGGTATCCCCACGGGTGTCGTCTTACCTTTGCCCGGGACCGTTTGCGCCTTTTGGCTCACGTATATGATAGTGTCGCTAGCATCCAGATGATAAAGAGCCCGGGCTGACATGACTAGTCGTAAACCCAAAGTGGCACAGACTTACAGGAACAGGCATCCATGACCCAGCATCGAACGTGTCGGTCATCAGCGAGTGAATCCAGGCTGTAGCACTGGGCTAGCAGGACTCCGGTGAACCGGGCTGTAGCGGGCTAACAGGACTCTGGTATTCATCGCGTGACATTTCCCCGAAGGGACAGACACAGGAACGAAGAAGGACACATGCCGGCCAGCCTAAGTGTTCCGGAGCAGTAGCAAGCTACCATGGCTCGGTGGAAACACTAGGAGACATTTCCCGGTAAGAGAGGCTACTGAAGATAAACAACTAGATAGTCAGATCCCACACATACCAAGCATTTCAATAACATACACACAATATGCTCGATATGTGCAAACACAACATGGCATCACAACATGACTCTATGACTCAAGTAATTTATTCAATAGGCTCCGAGGAGCGCGATATTACAAACATGGATCTCATGACCCAACAATCAGAGCATACAAGTCAAAGCACAAGCGGGAGCTATCATGTCTGAGTACAGACATCTATAAATGAAAAAGGCTGAGAAGCCTGACTATCTACCAAATCCTGCCGAGGGCACAAGATCGTAGCTGAGGTAACAAGCTAAACGTCGAAGACCACGCGGAAATACTAGTGAGACTGAAGTCTCTCTGCAAAAACATAAAATAGGCAAACGTGAGTACAAATGTACCCAGCAAGACTTACATCAGAACTATCTACATATGCATCATTATCAACAGTGGGGTGGTGGGGTTTAACTGCAGCAAGCCAGCTTTGACTCGGTGGCTATCCTAAACTACGACTGCAAGCGACTCTTTTGAGGTGGCGCACACGAGTCCACATATTCACCATATCAATACACCACTATGGATCCGCTCCCGTCTCCCTACGAGAACGCCATCCATAGCACTCACGCTTATCTTGCGTATTTTAGAGTATCCACTTTCACTTGTCTATGAACTGATATAAGCAACCCAGAAGTCCTTTTCCGCGGACACGGCTATTCGAATAGATCATATTAACCCTGCAGGGGTGTACTTCTTCACACACGCTCTCACCACTTACCGCCGTTTACACGACATGTACTCGGCAACCTTCAAGCGGAAGCCCAACGTGGGTGTCGGCCACGGCCTGCCTAAACACCTAAGTCTCTAGTCCAGGTTTATCGCCTATTCGGGTTCCATCCATGAGGAGATCCGGCCAGAGTTTCGCTCACAGCCCCAAACGATGTGAACAGGGTTCCGTGACACCAAACGGGCGCCCGGTATACCCGGCCACGTGCCTACCGCATCACAGCCCACCCCTACGGTCAGCGCTGCGCACGGCCTCCAGCATACTACAAACACCAGAAACTACTTGCAACTCCTGGACAGAGGACAAGGGTGATTAAGAAGCCGAGAGGGTCCATTGGTTTCGGGCCCAATGCGTGGTAGTAGCTGAATCATGGATCACAAACACAGAACTCAGTTCCTGAGGACGGCTTCAATGAGACAACCCACCATGTACTCCTACATGGCCTCTCACCGCTACCTTTACCAAATCGTGTTCACACACTTAGCTCACACATAGTAGGACATGTTCACACGCCTCTGATTCATCCCCGATGAATCAGACCTGACTCAACTCTAAGCAGTAGCAGGCATGACAACAAGCATGAATGAGTAGGCACAACAGGGCTCAAACAACTCCTACTCATGCTAGTGGGTTTCATCTATTTACTGTGGCAATGACAGGTCATGCAAAGGATAAAGGGGTTCAGCTACCGCAGCAAGTAACAGAAAAATCGGTGTTGTCTTAATGCATTAAAAGAGAGCAGGAGCGAGAGAGTAGGATTGTATCGGAATGAACAAGGGGGTTTTGCTTGCCTGGCACTTCTGAAGATAACATTGAGTCTTCATCAGTGTCAACAATCACATCATCGGTATCGCGTCTATCGAGAGGGGACAAATACCGGCAACACAGAAAAACACAATCAATGCAATGCACAATATGATGCATGATCATGACATGGCAAAATGAATGTGTTTTGAGCTAATGCAACTAGCAACAGATTAAATGAAGTTGGTTTGAATACAAGATTCAAATTCAAACTCCATATGTGATTATTTAAATGCCCTCACTTCATTTGCCCTAAACAGTGGTGATAAGTTGTTCTAACATGCATGAAAATGGTACAGATGGATTCCTTGAATTTTTCTGATAATTTTTCATATATAATTTATTTAATTTGGAGTTACGGTTAATTTTCTATGATTTATTGAAGTTTTAGCTATTTTCTGGAATTTCCTGAATTATTTAAAATCCAGAAAAACAATTACTGCGTCAGCGTGACGTCACAGAGGCGTCAGCAGGGCTGACCAGGTCAAACCTGACGTGTGGGGGCCACATGTCAGTGACATTGGGGTTAACCCTGGGTCAAACCCGCACTGACCAGGGTTGACTTGGCTCTGGGGCCCACTGTCAGCAGCTGGTGGGGTGGCTAATGGTGGGGATTAGCGCTAAATAAGCCGCCACGTCAGCCTCGCCGGGGTTCGGCTGGCGACGACCAAACCGCGCGGCGGTGCTTCGCCGGAATGGGCTACAGGCGGCGGAAAAGCGCGCGGAGACCACTGAGGCGTAGCCCGTGCTCTCCCGTATCCAAAGGAGCAGGAGGGTGGTGGCGGGGGCGCTGGAGCTCGTCGGAACGGAGCTCGCGGCGGCGCCGGGGTTCGGGTGGTAACGGGCGCGAGGACCTGGTGGGGTTTTGGACAAGCTGAGCTGCACACGGGCTTCCTGTGAGCCCCACGAGCTCAAAGCCGTGCTCGGATGCGACCGAAACAAGCCATGGCCGCGACGGCAACATGGCCGGCGGCAGCGAGCTCCGGTCGTCGGCAAAGTGGCAGCTGCGGTGTGCAAACAAGAGAACGGAGAGGGGGAAACAGCACAGGAGCTCACAGCGGGTGCAGTGGTGGCCTCGGCGAGCTCGGGGAGGCACCGGAGCCGACGAATTGACGAAGATGGCCGGCGGTTCCGAGGTAGAAGACGACGGCGATGGCAGCGATGCGGCACGTCCGGGGCCTCGTGGCTCGTTGAGGAGGTAGAGGGAGGACCCGCGGAGCTCTGGGAGGCGTCGGGGAGCCGTGGGGTGGCCGGTAGCCACGGTGGCTCTCGTCGGTGGCGGCGGCTCCGTTCGGGGAGGAAAACAGAGGAGGGGGGAAGAGCGTTCGGGGAAGAGAGAGGGAGCAGCGAGGGAGGAAGAGG